>NW_024070207.1:22468350-22718639 GCF_014754425.2 Oryx dammah
TTTTTTTTTTTTTTTGGCCTTTCGCTTCTCTTCTTTTCACAGCTATTTGTAAGGCTTCCCCAGACAGCCATTTTGCTTTTTTGCATTTCTTTTCCATGGAGGTGGTCTTGATCCCTGTCTCCTGTACAATGTCATGAACCTCATTCCACAGTTCATCAGGCAATCTATCTATCAGATCTAGACCCTTAAATCTATTTTTCACTTCCACTGTATAATCATAAGGGATTTGATTTAGGTCATACCTGAATGGTCTAGCGGTTTTCCCTTTCTTCAATTTGAGTCTGAATTTCATAATAAGGAGTTCATGATCTGAGCCACAGTCAGCTCCTGGTCTTGTTTTTATTGACTGTATAGAGCTTCTCCATCTTCTGCTGCAGAGAATATAATCAATCTGATTTCGGTGTTGACCATCTGGTGATGTCCATCTGTAGAGTCTTCTTCACTTGTGTTGTTGGAAGAGGGTGTTTGCTATGACCAGTGCATTTTCTTGGCAAAACTCTATTAGTCTTTGCCCTGCTTCAGTCCACGTTCCAAGGCCAAATTTGCCTGTTACTCCAGGTGTTTCTTGACTTCTTACTTTTGCATTCCAGTCCCTTATCATGAAAAGGACATCTTTTTAGGGTGTTAGTTCTAAAAGGTCTTGTAGGTCTTCATAGAACCATTCAACTTCAGCTTCTTCAGCATTACTGGTTGGGGCATAGACTTGGATTACTGTGATATTGAATGGTTTGCCTTGGAAAGAAACAGAAATCATTCTGTCATTTTTGAGATTGCATCCAAGTACTGCATTTTGGACTCTTTTGTCGACCATGATGTCTTCTCCATTTCTTCTGAGGGATTCCTGCCCACAGTAGTAGATATAATGGTCATCTGAGTTAAATTCACCCATTCCAGTCCATTTTAGTTCACTGATTCCTAGAATGTCGACATTCACTCTTGCCATCTCCTGTTTGACCACTTCCAATTTGCCTTTATTCATAGACCTGACATTCCAGGTTGCTGTGCAATATTGCTCTTTGCAGCATTGGACCTTACTTCTATCACCAGTCACATCCACAGCTGGGTATTGTTTTTGCTTTGGCTCCATCCCTTCATTCTTTCTGGAGTTATTTCTCCACTGACCTCCAGTAGCATATTAGGCACCTACTGACCTGGGGAGTACCTCTTTCAGTGTCCTATCATTTTGCCTTTTCCTACTGTTCATGGGGTTCTCAAGGCAAGAATACTGAAGTGGTTTGCCATTCCCTTCTCCAGTGGACCACATTCTGTCAGACGTCTCCACCATGACCCGCCCATCTTGGGTTGCCCCGTGGGCATGGCTTAGTTTCTTTGAGTTAGACAAGGCTGTGGTCCTAGTGTGATTAGATTGACTAGATTTCTGTGAGTATGGTTTCAGTGTGTCTGCCCTCTGATGCCCTCTTGCAACATCTACGTTTTTACTTGAGTTTCTCTTACTTTGGGGGTGGGGTATCTCTTCACAGCTGCTCCAGCAAAGCACAGCCGCTGCTCCTTACCTTGGATGAGGGGTATCAGCTATACTTCAATTTAAAAAAATTAAAGCACTATTTGTGGCAGATTAAGTGCTTGGTTAGTGTTAATAATTATTATAGGCAGATATAATAGGGATTGGTGATTTGTGAATGAAAGGGATATGAGTGAATCTATGTCCTTTCTCCATCATTTGCCTAGACCCACTAAGAGTTATAGAACAATGGGGAACCTGTAGTCTTTACCTATAATACAGTGATCCTAGCAAGTGGTTATGGCTATGTGGGTTGTCCTGATTTTTCTGGCTGTATATACTGACCAAATTGTTGACAATATCAATCTCTTTGGAGCTAAGGAGACAATACTATAAGACATAGATATGAGCGCATAAAAAGCAGCTGTGTAAAGTGAAAGTGTTAGTCACTCAATTGTGTCCGACTCCTTGTGACCCCATGAACTTTAGCCTCTGGCCATGGGATTCTCCAGGCAAGAATACTGGAGTAGGTTGCCATTCTCTTCTCCAGGGGATCTTCCTGACCCAGGGATTGAATCCAGGTCTCCCACATTGCAGGCAGATTATTTATCATCTGAGCCATCAGAAAAGATGCTGTATCTGTTTTCAAACTGAGAAAGAGAGAGAGGAAGTGCTTATTATGGGCTAATTAGCATTCAGTGGAAAATAATGATTGAGGGAAAGGTAAAAATCTAATTGTTCTATCTTTATTTCCTTCTCCCAGGTTATATTAAAACTCCAAATCCAAAGGAAGGAAAAAAAAAACATAAAAGCAACTTTGTAACTTGAAACTCTTGAGTGATATGGTATTTCTATTTTATAATACCCAAGAGTACAGAGAATCATAAAATTTTCATCCACTGGTATTGGTTTATTCAAAATAACACACCACTTAAGACAACTGATAATCCCTAGCCTCCAGGATATCCCACTGCATTTTTAAAGAAAATGCCAACAGTACAGACAATTCAAAGTCTTTTTCTCTAGGAGTCTCTAGGGAAGGATTCACATCTTATTGAAAAAGAGTTAAAACACCAAAAGAAGGATTCATAAGAAAATAACTTATAAAGATCTTTTGTAGTTCCCCCCTAAGTATATATTGAATGTATACCTTTTGCTGCCAATAGGATTCATATAAGGGATTTCCCTATAGATCAGATGGTAGGGAATCTGCCCACAATGCAGGAGACCCAGGTTCAATCCCTGAGTCAGGAAGATCCCTTGGAGAAGGAAATAGCAATCCACTCCAGTATTCTTGCTTGGAGAATTCCATACACAGAGGAGTTGGCAGGCTAAAGTCAATAGGGTCAGAAAGAGTTGGACACAACTAAGTGACTAACACACACACAGGATTCATCTTATACAAGTTATATTTGAGGCAGTTTTAGATGTATTAATTCACAGTAATGACACTCCAGGAGTTGCTGATGGACAGGGAAGTCTGGTGAACTGCAGTCCATGGGGTTGCAGAGTCAGACACTACTGAGTGACTGAACTGAACTGAACTGAATGACCAAGAAGCAAGATCATAACTAAACAAGAACAAAGCAGAAGGGGGAAGTGTAATAGGAATTAGATATATGTGACAAAGCCAGTGGGTCTGGAAACAATGGGAAGTCCAGGGAAAGTGAGTTAAGCCTTCCTCAAAGCTGATTTGGAAAGAAGTGGAGCATAAATAAGAAGATAACACTAATTAAGGCTAGACAGCAGAAGAAACCAGGTTGACAGCTGAGAGAGCTGGAGGCCTAATAGTATTTATTTGTAGGAGATTTCTGTGAGGGTAGAGGAAACCACTGCTTTGTTGTTAAGAAACTGACTGGGGTGCGACATTGAGTATCCAACCAAAATAAACTGGATTCTTCAGGATTCAGAAACAAAGCACAGACAGTAATAGTTATCATCTTTAAATTTTAAAACTGGCGGAAAACTAAAGTAAGTCAGACAAAGAAAGACACTTACAATACAATATCATGTATATGTAGAATATTTTTTAAATGGTACAAATGAACTTATTTACAAAACAGAAATAGAATCACAGATCTAGAAAACAAATATGGTAAGTGACAAAGGGGGTGAGGGGGAGGGATAAATTGGGAGATAGGGATTGATATATACACAGTTCAGTTCAGTCACTCAGTCGACTCTCTGCGACCCCATGAACCACAGCACGCCAGGCCTCCCTGTCCATCACCAACTTGCGGAGATCACCCAAACCCATATCCATTGAGTCGGTGATGTGATCCAACCATCTCATCCTCTGTCGTCCCCCTCTCCTCCTGCCCTCAATCTTTCCCAGCGTCAAGGTCTTTTCAAATGAGTCAGCTCTTCGCATCAGGTGGCCAAAGTATTGGAGTTTCAGCTTTAACATTAGTCCTTCCAGTGAACACAAAGGACTGATCTCCTTTAGGATGGACTGGTTGGATCTCCCTGAAGTCCAAGAGACTCTCAAGAGCCTTCTGCAACACCACAGTTCAGAAGCATTAATTCTTCAGCACTCAGCTTTCATTATAGTCCAACTCTCATGTCCATACATAACCACTGGAAAAACCATAGCCTTGACTAGACGGACCTTTGCTGACAAAGTAATGTCTCTGCTTTTTAATATGCTGTCTAGGTTGGTCATAACTTTTCTTCCAAGGAGTGTCTTTCAATTTCATGGCTGCAGTCACCATCTGTAGTGATTTTGGAGCACAGAAAAATAAAGTCAGCCACTGTTTCCACTATTTCCCCATCTATTTGCCATGAAGTGATGGGACTGGATTCAGTGGTCTTAGTTTCCTGAATGTTGAGCCTTAAGCCAAATTTTTCACTCTCTTCTTTTACTTTCATCAAGAGGCTCTTTAGTTCTTCACATTCTGCCATAAGGGTGGTGTCATCTGCATATTTGAGGTTATAGATATTCCTCCTGGCAATCTTGATTCCAGCATATAGGTTTATCAAGAGGCAGGTCAGGTGGTCTGGTATTCCCATCTCTTTCAGAATTTTCCACAGTTTATTGTCATCCACACAGTCAAAGGCTTTTGCATAGTCAATAAAGCAGAAATAGATGTTTTTCTGGAACTCTCTTGCTTTTTTGAGGATCCAGCAGATGTTGGCAATTTGATCCATGGTTCCTCTGCCTTTTCTAAAACCAGCTTGAACATCTGGAAGTTCACAGTTCACATATTGCTGAAGCCTGGCATGGAAAATTTTGAGCATTACTTTACTAGCATGTGAGATGAGTGCAATTGTGTGGTAGTTTGAGCATTCTTTTGCATTGCCTTTCTTTGGGATTGGAATGAAAACTGACCTTTTTCAGTCCTGTGGCCACTGCTGAGTTTTCCAAATTTGCTGGTATATTGAGTGCAGCACTTTCACAGCATCATCTTTCAGGATTTGAAATAGCTTTACTGGAATTCCATCACTTCCACTCGCTTTGTTCATAGTGATGCTTCCTAAAGCCCACTTGACTTCACTTTCCAGGATGTCTGGCTCTAGGTGAGTGATCACACCATCATGTTTATCTGGGTTGTAAAGATCTTTTTTGTACAGTTCTTCTGTGTATTCTTGCCACCTCTTCTTAATCTCTTCTGCTTCTGTTAGGTCACTACGATTTCTGTCCCTTATTGAGCTCATCTTTGCATGAAATGTTCCCTTGGTATCTCTAATTTTCTTGAAGAGATCTCTAGTCTTTCCCATTCTATTGTTTTCCTTTATTTCTTTGCATTGATCACTGAGGAAGGCTTTCTTTTCTCTCCTTGCTATTCTTTGGGACTCTGCATTCAAATGGGTATATCCTTCCTTTTCTCCTTTGCTTTTCACTTCTCTTCTTTTCACAGCTATTTGTAATGCCTCCTCAGACAGCCATTTTGCTTTTTTGCATTTCTTTTTCTTGGGGATGGTCTTGATCCCTGTCTCCTGTACAATGTCATGAACCTCCGTCCATAGTTCATCAGGACTCTGTCTTTCAGTTCTAGTCCCTTAGATCTATTTCTCACTTCCACTGTATAGTCATAAGAGATTTGATTTAGATCATACCTGAATGGTCTGGTGATTTTCCCCACTTTCTTCAATTTCAGTCTGAATTTGGCAATAAGGAGTTCATGATCTGAGCCACAGTCAGCTCCTACTATATATAAAATAGATAACTAACAAGGACCTCCTGTATAGCACAGGGAACTCTACTCAATACTCGGTGATGACCTATATGGTAAAATAATCTAAAAAAGAGTACACACACACACTTGCACACACACATATATATAATTGATTCACTTTGCTGTACACCTGAAACTAACACAAGGGTATTCCAATAAAAAAAAATTTGTTAAAGAAATGGTTTCATCACTACCTGATTTTGTAGATAATGGAATGGATGCTCAGGGAGTGGAGAAGACTTGCTCCAGGATCACATGGGGAGTTAGTGTCAGAGTCAGGGCTCCTAACTTTTACTTTATGTTCTTTCTTATTACGGAACCATCTTCAGAAGTAAGAAATTAAACATGCAATAAATATCAAAGACACTATAGCCAACTTCCTCCCAGTTATCTATTTAGCATATCTTTTTCTAGGCTTGTAATATTTACATAGAAATGCAGTTGACTAAATGCCTTTCTACAAGCTATACAGATCGTCACTCCCAAAGAATATTTCCAGAACTCAACTGGAAGAGTTAATGTCTTATTTTTATTTAATCACTTAATATTACCAGAGAATATTTCAAGGACTCTATTAGTGGGGGAAAAAAGTTTATCTTTAGAACATTCCAGTTTCAATAATCCCTGTCAAGAAAAATAAGCACAGGGAAATGTCCCCAGTCCCCTTTAAGGCTTGCCCTATTTGCCCAAAATTGTTACATCATTTGTGGTCAAGGCAGAGCCTCTTGATTAAAGTGAAAGAGAAGAGTGAAAAAGCTGGCTTAGACCTCAACATTCAAAAAACAAAGATCATGGCATCCAGTCCCATCACTTCATGGCAAATAGATGGGAAAACAATGGAAACAGTGACAGACTCTTTTGGGCTCCAAAATCCACTTCAGAAAGTGAGTGCAGCCATGAAATTAAAAGATACTTGCTCCTTTGAAGAAAAACTATGACCAACCTAGACAGCATATTAAAAAGCAGAGACGTTACTTTGCCAACAAAGGTCCATCTAGTCAAAGCTATGGTTTTTCCAGTAGGCATGTATGAATGTGAGAACTGGACCATAAAGAAAGCTGAGCCCTGAAGAATTGATGCTTTTGAACTGTGGTATTGGAGAAGACTCTTTTTTTTTTAATTATTATTTTTTTAATTTATTTTTTATTTTACTTTACAATTCTGTATTGGTTTTGCCATACATTGACATGAATCTACCACGGGTGTACATGTGTTCCCAAACATGAACCCCCCTCCCACCCCCCTCCCCACAACATCTCTCTGGGTCATCCCCGCATACCAGCCCCAAGCGTGTCATATCCTGCATTGGACATAGACTGGCATTTCGATTCTTACATGATATTATACATGTTTCAATGCCATTCTCCCAAATCATCTCACCCTCTCCCTCTCCCACAGAGTCCAAAAGTCCGCTATACACATCTGTGTCTTTTTTGCTGTCCTGCATACAGGGTCATCATTGCCATCTTTCTAAATTCCATATATGTGTGTTAGTATACTGTATTGGTGTTTTTCTTTCTGGCTTACTTCACTCTGTATAATCAGCTCCAGTTTCATCCATCTCATCAGAACTGATTCAAATGTATTCTTTTTAACGGCTGAGTAATACTCCATTGTGTATATGTACCACAGCTTTCTTATCCATTCATCTGCTGATGGACATCCAGGTTGTTTCCATGTCCTGGCTATTATAAACAGTGCTGCAATGAACATTGGGGTACATGTGTCTCTTTCAATTCTGGTTTCCTCCGTGTGTATGCCCAGCAGTGGGATTGCTGGGTCATAAGGCAGTTCTACTTGCAGACCCAGCAATCCCACTGCTGGAGAAGACTCTTGAGAGTCTTTTGGACAGCAAGGAGATCAGACCAGTCAATCCTAAAGGAAATCAGTCCTAAAGTTAAATAAGCAGGGTGACAATATTTAGCCTTGATGTACTCCTTTCCCAATTTGGAACCAGTCTGTTGTTCCATGTCCAGGTCTAACTGTTGCTTCATGACCTGCATGCAGATTTTTCAGGAGGCAGGTCACGTGGACTGATATTCCCATCTGTTTAAGAATTGTCTACAGTTTGTTGTGATCCACACAGTTAAAGGCTTTGGCATAGTCATGAGGGTGGTGCCTTCATGAATAGAATTAGTGCTCTTGTAAAAGAGACCCCGGAGAAGGCAATGGCACCCCACTCCAGTACTTTTGCCTAGAAAATCCCATGGACAGAGGAGCCTGGAAGGCTGCAGTCCATGGCGTCGCTGAGGGTCAGACACGACTAAGCGACTTCACTTTCACTTTTCACTTTCATACATTGGAGAAGGAAATGGCAACCCACTCCAGTGTTCTTGCCTGGAGAATCCCAGGGACGGGGGGAGCCTGGTGGGCTGCTGTCTATGGGGTCGCAAAGAGTCAGACACGACTGAAGTGACTTAGTAGTAGTAAAAGAGACCCCATAGAGCTCCTAGTCCCTTATACCACATGACAATACAATGAAGAGTTGAAAATGGTCCTCATCCAATCGTGCTGGTATCCTGATCTTATACTTGTAGCTTCCAGCATTGTGAGAAATAAATTTCTATTGTTAATAAGCTACCTGGTCCATGGTATTTCATTATAACAGCCCAAACCAATGAAGACAGTTGTATAGCCAGGATTAGATTACAAATTTATGATTCCCAAGAGAGTCGCTCAGTCGTGTCTGACTCTGCGACCCCATGGACTATAGTCCACCAGGATCCTCTGTCCATGGGAATTCTCCAGGCAAGAATACTGGAGTGGATTGTCATGCTCTCTTCCAGGGAATCCCCACCCAGGGATTGAACCTGGGTCTCCCACATTCTAGGCGGATTTTAACCATCTGAGATACCAGATTTGACTCCCAAAGTTCTCTGTTTTCTACCACGATTTCTTCCTTCTTCCCTTCCTTTATTTCCTCCTTCTTTCCTCTCTTCCTTCTTTCTTCCCTCTTTTATTCATTCCTTCCTTATTTCATGTGGTTTTTGAATTTGTGTAAACTGCAGCATGTCTAAATGGCTGTGCTGTCTATGTTAAAATTTCTTTTCTAAATATTGTCATTGTTTCAAATTGTCTAGCTTGGGTTAAGGCACATGATCCAAAGTAAATGGAGGAGTAGAAATAATCAGTGTCCCTCGAAGAACAGAAAATACATAGATCATTTGATTAATGGGAAAAACCACAATATGAGAGAGAACAATAAAATACTGTCCTATTTTTCATTTCTAAGAAACCATCTTTTTCTTAATCAGCATTATTAAGGGATCATTTATTTACAAATTATGTGCTTATTTTGGGGTTATAGTTTGAAGTATATATACATATGTATATATTAATGCTGCTGCTAAGTTTCTTCAGTTGTGTCCAACTCTTTGCAACACTTTGCACAGGCTCTTCTGTCCATGGAATTCTCCAGGCAAGAATACTGGAGTGCATTGCCATTTCCTTCTCCAAGGGATCTTTCTGACCCAGGAACTGAACCTGGTTCTTCCTCATTATATACTTTCACAAACAAGATATGTAGCATTTCCATAACCACAGATTCTTTGTGCCCCTTCTGAGTCAATACCTTTCTCTGACTCCCAACCCAGGTAATCACTGTTCTTTCTGTGACTGTAGATTAATTTTGGACTTTGCTAGTGTTATATATATATATATGGGAGAAGGCAATGGCACCCCACTCCAGTCCTCTTGCCTGGAAAATCCCATGAATGGAGGAGCGTGGTAGGCTGCAGTCCATGGGGTCTCTAAGAGTCAGACACGACTGAGCAACTTCACTTTCACTTTCATGCATTGGAGAAGGAAACGGCAACCCACTCCAGTGTTCTTGCCTGGAGAATTCCAGGGATGGGGGAGCCTGGTGGGAGGCCATCTATGGGGTCGCACAGAGTCAGACACGACTGAAGCGACTTAGCAGCAGCAGCAGCAATGTTATATATAAAATGGAATCATAGAATATATATTAACTTTTATCTGGTTCCTTTGCATGCTAAGTCACTTCAGTCGAGTCCGACACTTTGCGACTGCATGGACTTTGAAACCCGACCAAGCTTTTCTGGCCATGAGATTCTTCAGGCAAGAATACTGGAGTGGGTTGCCATTTCCTCCTCCAGGGGATCCTCCCAATCCAAGTATCTAACCTGTGTCTCTTAAGTCTCCTTCATTGGCAGTCGGGTTCTTTACCACTAGTGCCACCTGGGAAGCCCCTTGGCATAATGTTTTCAAGATCTATTCATATTATTTTGTGTTATCAGTCATTCATTTTTTTTTTCTCTATAGTATTCTTTGTCATTTAGATCATTTGCCAGTTGGTGGATATTTGGCTGGTTCACAGATTTTGGCTAGGATGACCATGAACATTCATGTTCAGGTCTTCGTGTGAATATATAGTTCACTGCTTTGGGGTAGATTCCTTAAGAGTGGAATTTCTGGGATGTATGGTATTCATTTTGAACTGTGGTGTTGGAGAAGACTCTTGAGAGTCCATTGGACTGCAAGGAGATCCAACCAGTCCATCCTGAAGGAAATCAGTCCTGAATATTAATTAGAAGGACTGATGCTGAAGCTGAAACTCTAATACTTTGGCTACCTTATGAGAACTGACTCTTTGGAAAAGACCCTGATGCTGGGAAGACTGAGGGTGGGAGAAGAGGCTGACAGAGGATGAGATGGTTGGATGGCATCACCGACTCAATGGACATGAGTCTGAGTAAGCTCCAAGAGCTGGTGATGGACAGGGAAGCCTGGCGTGCTGCAGTCCATGGGGTCTCAGAGAGTCGGACAGGACTGAGTGAGTGAACTGAACTGAACTGATGGTATTCATTTAACTTTTAAGGAGCTGTCAAACTGTTTTCAAAAGTGGTTGTATTATTTTATGCTCCATCATCAGCATGGGAGTTGCATTTGCTCCACATTCTTCAATACTTGACATTGCCATCTTTTTTTTTTTAATCTAGCTGTTATCATGACTTTTTATTCTATTATTGGGATGTAAGATCATATGTGCTAGATACAGGCAGGCCTTTTGTCAAATATAACTACTGTGTTTTAGAGCTCATCTTTTCAATATTATAAATGTTTTTGAAAAGTGAAATTTTTCCATTTTGATGAAGTTTAGTTTATGAAGTTATCTTTCAAAATTCACACATTTTGGATCCTGTTTAAGAAAACTTTTCTTATCCTAATAAGATTTTCTCCTTATGTTTTCATCCAGTTTTATAATTTGAGCTTTTACATTAAGGTCTAGTATACATTTGTGATAACTTCAGCATATGGTGTTAGGTAATTATTATTTTATTTCCACATGGATAGCCAATTGTTTCAGCACCATTTATTAAAAAGACTTTCATTTTCCCTATTGATTTACCTTGGCACCTTTGTCAAAAATGAATTGACCATAAATGTACTGGACTCTGTATTCTATTCCATTTATCTATATTTCTATTTTTATGCCAATATCATTACTGTAACTTTTAGTAAATGTTGAAATTAGGTAGCGTAAGTCTTCCAACTTTGCTTTTGGTTCATCTCTTCTTTATTCTCTTTTTTATTTCCAGGCTTTGTTTGGAATAACTAACTTACTTAGGATTCTATTAATCTCCACATTTAGCTTATTAACTAACCTTCTGTTTTTTACTTTTTTAGTTCTTGCTCTAAGTTTTACAATATACACCTTTCCCTTATCTTTGTCTAACTTCAAACAACAGTATATTACTGGGAGGGGCTTCAGGATAGGGGACACATGTATACCCATGGCTGATTCATGTCAATGTATGGCAAAACCCACTACAATATTGTAAAGTAATTAACCTCCAATTAAAATAAACAAATTAATTTTATTTTTTGATAGTTCATTTATTTTTATTGCTGAATAATATTCCATTGCCTGGGTGTACTGCAGTTCACTCATTTATCTACTAAAGGTCATCTTGGTTGCTTCTAACTTTTGGCAATTATGAATAAATCTGTTATAAACATCTATATACAGGTTTTTGTGTAGATATAAGTTTTCAGTTCATTCAGGGAACAACAAGGAGTCCATTGCTGGGTTATATGGTATGAGTATGTTTAGTTTTTTTAATAAGGAATTGCCAAATTGCTTTCCAAAGTGGCTGTACCATTGTGTATTCTCACCAGCAATGAGAGTTCTGTTGCTTCACAGTCTGGCCATCATTTGGTGTTGTTATTGTTCTGGATTTTAGACATTCTTTTTTTTTAATTTTTATTTTTACTTTATTTTGCTTTTTAAAAAACAGTATATTACTTCATGTCAAATATAAAAGCCTTTCAAAAGTAGAGGAAGTGAGCTCTCTTCCTTTGTACTAATGTGCTATAGCTGTCATACATCTCATTTCTATATTTGTGATAAACCTCTCAATGTATTATCAATTATTATTTTGAAGGAATTATCTCTCAAGGAAGTTAAAAATAAAAAATAAATGTCTCTCATATTTACTCACATACTTCTTTTTTATGCTTTTCATTTTCTTCTGTATATCTGTGCTTTCATCTGTAATATTTTCCTTCTGTGTGTAAAACTTCCTTTAGTATATCTTATACTACCAGTCCACTGAGACCAAATTTTCCTCACTTCTGTTTTTATTTCACATTTGAACTATATTTTCAGGATTCTTGGGCTTCCCCTGTGGCTCAGCTGGTAAAGAATCCACCTGCAATGTGAGAGACCTGGGTTTGATCCCTGGGTTGGGAAGATGCCCTGAAGAAGGGAAAGGTTACCCACTCCAGTATTCTGGCCTGGAGAATTCCGTGGACTCTAGAATACATGGAGTCGCAAAGAGTCAGACATGACTGAGTGACCTTCACTTTTCTTTGTATATAGAATTTTAGATAGCTTTTTTTTTTCCCTCATAGCATTTAAAAGGTATGATTCTATTGTCTTCCAGAATTTCTAAAAAGAAGCATGTTCAAAGTTTGATCATTTTTCTCTGTATGAAACATGCTTCTTGCCTCTGGTTGATTATAAGATTTTCTCTTTAACACTGGTTTTCAGCAATTTGACCATGATGTGCGTTTGACTGGTTTTCTTTATGTTTAATCTTCTTGGTAGATTTGTGGGTTTCTATGTCTTAAAAATTTGGAAAAATTTCATCCATTATTTCTTCAAATATATTTCTACCCCACTGTTTCTGGCAATCTAATTATGTATCTTTTAGAATATTTGATATTGTGTGATTTTTCATTAATGTTGCCTTGCCTTGTAAGTCTTTTTTCTTACTGTGTTCGCTGTTGGATAATATCTATTGTTAGATCTTCAAGTTCATAGATGTATTTTTCTCCAGTGTCTAATTTGCTGTTAATCTTATTTAGTAAAGTATTAATTTCCAAAATTGAATTTTCACTGGTAGATTTTTCTTTTTATAATTTGCTGTTCTCTCATATTTTTCTTTTAATCTTCAGACATATTAAGTATATAACAAGCATTTCAGTTACTTACAGTAACCTTGTTCCTTTCTATGCTTGTTCTATAGCTTTGTTGTGGTAAGGTTTAGCCTTTATACTGGGACTAATTTAGCCCCACTGCTAAGGCATAATCCTTCTAGGGTCTATACTGAATTCTCTGAATAGTCAATGAGGTATCTTCATTCTGGCTTTTGGGAGTCAAATGATCCCTTGCCCTGCATGATCTTTGGGGTGGTATGACTTACAGATTCTGTAATCATTCTTTTCCTCAGAAAATTGTACTTTGACAGACAGATGGGCCTTTCATTTTATAAGTATACAAATGGACTTTCAGTCACTTATGCAGATTGCTGGATTTATTTTTCTGTATAGCTCCCTTTTTTTTTCAGTATTCTGCCCCTCAAATTCTAGTTGTCTCAGCCTCTTAAAGCTCATATATCACTTTACTTAATTCAGCAAAAACACCAACCTCTGTTTGAGTTTATCCTCCCTGCTCTGTGGTCCAGAAATTTTCTCCAGACAGAAATCCAGGTACCTGTAAGCCTCAACTATATCCTTTTTTCTTTTCTCAAAGATCATAATCCTTTGTTGCCCACTGTCCAGTAACTGAAAACAGATATTTCACATATTTGACACAGTTTTCTACTTTTTTTATGTAACTGGAACTTAAATTTATACACTTTTATTTTCTTATGGGCAAAAGTAAAAAGTGGCATCATCTTTTGGAGGAAGAAAAGGAATGCTCCAATATAGAAAATATATAGTGGTTTTAAAAAAATGTCTTCTGAAAATTGATAGAGTAGGAAACTCCAAGATTCCATCTAACCACAAAAGCAGCTAATGTGCCTGCAAAAATTATCAGATTAACTTTTACAGAACTCTAGACTCTAGTTAAAATTTTACAACAATCAGGAAAAGGTATGATGAAGCAAGAGTAATGTAGCATTTTAGATTCATTACCTACCATCCACCAGTCTTTACACTGGGAGTGGCCATGAGGTAATGGTGAAGGTTGCTAGTGTCAGAGTGAGCAATATGGACCTTATTCTAAAGGAACTGTGTGTCCATTTGGAACTGCTTGATCTTTCATGAGAAACAAGTACATGAACTTGTTGGTATTTTGCCTAATGATGAATGTTCCCAGAGCAGAGTTGGCTTTCTGGTGGCATCTTCCAAAAGCACATAAAAGCACAAGTTTTAGCCATAGCACACTGTGACAAGGAGTAACAGTTGAAACAAGGATTAAGCATACCAGAAAACTTGGGAAGGAAGAGATTAGGAAAGAATACATGAAGGGAACTAAGGGATTCTATAAGTTCTCATATATACCAGGGATTCAAAAAGACCATGTTCATGACCAGGACTGCCCACACACTCAGAAAAGTCCCAAGAAAACCTAAACTTCACTTCAAGCTGACCTAAACACTTAATGCAAGCAGGGAGTGAAAGCTAAGGCAAAGTAGTAAATGGCCTAGATAAGCATTGAAAAAGAGTTCTAATACAAATCCGATTTGAAAAGACCTGGAGACTCTTCCTTCCTCCTTTCTTTTTTCTCTAGGTATTTCTTTTAACTGTCAGAACAATGGCTAACCATTTAACTAATGAAGAACAGACTTCAGTGGTCACATGTGACAAAGGACACAGATTTTACAAAACAGTTTTTTAAAAGTTACTAAACAAGAAAACAAGAACAAACCAGAAGAAACTGTAAAACAAACCCCAGGTAGGGGGAGAATGTGATTTCTATAGTTGCCACTTTATAGTATTCCAAAAGTTCAATTTTCAACAAAAATAATGGGACATGCAAAGAAATGAGAAAGTATGGCCCATTCACATGAAAAGAAAAGAAATTAAAAAGTGTCAAGGAAAAAGCCCTGGACATATTAGAAAAAAATTAAATCAATTGATTTCAGTTCAGTTCAGTCGCTCAGTCGTGTCCAACTCTGTGACCCCATGAATCGCAGCATGCCAGGCCTCCCTGTCCATCACCAACTCCCAGAGTTCACTCAGACTTATGTCCATCGAGTCAGTGATGCCATCCAGCCATCTCATCCTCTGTCGTCCCCTTCTCCTGCCCCCAATCCCTCCCAGCATCAGAGTCTTTTCCAATGAGTCAACACTTCACATGAGGTGGCCAAAGTACTGGAGTTTCAGCTTTAGCATCATTCCTTCCAAAGAAATCCTAGGGTTGATCTCCTTCAGAATGGACTGGTTGGATCTCCTTGCAGTCCAAGGGACTCTCAAGAGTCTTCTCCAACACCACAGTTAAAACACATCAATTCTTCAGCGCTCAGCCTTCTTCACAGTCCAACTCTCATATCCATACATGACTACTGGAAAAACCATAGATCTTAGTCAGCAAAGTAATGTCTCTGCTTTTGAATATGCTATCTAGGTTGGTCATAACTTTTCTTCCAAGGAGTAAGCGTCTTTTAATTTCATGGCTGCAGTCACCATCTGCCATGATTTTGGAGCCCCCCAAAATAAAGTCTGACACAGTTTACACTGTTTCCGCATCTATTTCCCATGAAGTGATGGGACCGGATGCCGTGATCTTCATTTTCTGAATGTTGAGCTTTAAGCCAACTTTTTCACTCTCCTCTTTCACTTTCATCAAGAGGCTTTTTAGTTCCTCTTCACTTTCTGCCATAAGGGTGGTGTCATCTGCATATCTGAGGTTATTGATATTTCTCCCAGCAATCTTGATTCCAGCTTGTGATTCTTCCAGTCCAGCATTTCTCATGATGTACTCTGCATATAAGTTAAATAAGCAGGGTAACATATACAGCCTTGATGTACTCCTTTTCCTATTTGGAACCAGTCTGTTGTTCCATGTCCAGTTCTAACTGTTGCTTCCTGACCTGCATACAGATTTCTCAAGAGGCAGGTCAGGTGGTCTGGTATTCCCATCTGTGTCAGAATTTTCCACAGTTTATTGTGATCCACACAGTCAAAGGTTTTGGCATAGTCAATAAAGGAGAAATAGATGTTTTTCTGGAACTCTCCTGCTTTTTCCATGATCCAGTGGATGCTGGAAATTTGATCTCTGGTTCATCTGCCTCTTCTAAAACCAGCTTGAACATCAGGAAGTTCACAGTTCACGTATTGCTGAAGCCTGGCTTGGAGAATTTTGAGCATTACTTTACTAGCATGTGAAATGAGTTAAATCAATTTAAATCAATTTAAATTTAAATCAATTAAATCAATTGGTTTAAATATAACCAAATAGCTAAAAGAAATTTTGAACAAAGAACAAAAACAAAACAGGAGGATGAAGTCTTCCCAAATAGAGAATCAAATATGGAGACAGAATTTATTAAATACAACCAAATAGAAATTTCTGGAGCTGAAAGGTAAAATGGCCAAAATTAAACTTCATTATAGGGGTTAAACAGCATATTTGAACAGGCTGAAGCAAGAATTAGCAAGCTTGAGGATAAGATTATTTGTTGAGCAGAAAGGAAAAAAATGAAGAAAGATGAACATATCCCAAGAGAATTGTGAAACACCATCATGTACATGAACATCCACATGATGGAATCCCAAATGGACAGGAGAGAAAGAAAGGGACAGAAAGAATATTTGAAGAAATAATGGCTAAAAACCTACCAAATTTGGGGGAAGGGCATATGGCTGTATAGAAAACTGTTAGCTCACTTCCTCTACAGACACACCAAATCTACTCCTGCCTATAGAGCAATTCCTTCTAAAGAAGACCAGAGGGCTGATTGACCAGCTACTACACACAGAAAGAGTGCATAGAAATGGGTAGAAAAGACACGACATCCATAGGAACCCCACTCTTGACTCAGCAACGTGCAGTAAGAAGGGATTGCAGAGGGACCTGAATGCATTCACTCACCATGGGACATAGTGAACAAATAGTAGTTTAAAGGAAAGCTAGGCTCTAAGGGAAGACTTTATTTTTTCGGGCTCCAAAATCACTGCAGATATTGATTGCAGCCATGAAATTAAAAGACTCTTACTCCTTGGAAGAAAAGTTATGACCAACCTAGATAGCATATTCAAAAGCAGAGACATTACTTTGCCAACTAAGGTCTGTCTAGTCAAGGCTACGGTTTTTCCTGTGGTCATGTATAGATGTTAGAGTTGGACTGTGAAGAACACTGAGCGCTGAAGAATTGATGTGTTTTAACTGTGGTGTTGGAGAAGACTCTTGAGAGTCCCTTAGACTGCAAGGAGATCCAAGCAGTCCATTCTGAAGGAGATAAGCCCTGGAATTTCGTTGGAAGGAATGATGCTAAAGCTGAAACTCCAGTACTTTGGCCACCTCATGTGAAGAATTGACTCATTGGAAAAGACTCTAATGCTGGGAGGGATTGGGGGCAGGAGGAGAAGGGGACGACAGAGGATGAGATGGCTGGATGGCATCACTGACTCGATGGACATAAGTCTGAGTGAACTCTGGGAGTTGGTGATGGACAGGGAGGCCTGGTGTGCTGCGATTCATGGGGTCCCAAAGAGTTGGACACGACTGAGCGACTGAACTGAACTGAAGTGAGACTCTAAGGGAAGAAAATCCATTTACTAACCCTAGAACTTCTGTTAATGAGCAGGCAACTGCAGAAGCCCTCCCTGTTGTCAGAAGCACAATGCGGGCCACTGAATCCCTGTGGGACTCCTCTCAGCCCAGGCCCACTCCAGCTTCGGCCCCAGCCATTCAGCCAAGGAAGCCTTAGTTGCAACACTGTCCAGGGACTGTCTCCAGCCTGGGCCCACTTCAGCTTCAACAGTCCCTTCAGGGTGTCTTGGGCAGCAATACCCACCAAGGACTGGCATCTTCCCTGGCTGATCCAACTTCAGCCACCTGGCCCAGCTGTTCCATTCACCTTTAACATCTCTATGACCAAGGGAATCAGTGCTTAATTAGTATTATTAATGGTGAGGCATCATGGGATCAATAGTAGTGTACAATTTTTAAAATTCATACTTTCCTGATGCCTCAACATCTCCACCATCTGTGAACACCTTGTGCAGGCTAGGTATACCAGTGTGATAGGCCAATTCTTATCACAGCTCACCAGTCTTGCCCTCCCCTGACTGTGACCTAATAGCATTCAAGAAATTCTCCTCACATCACTTACCTGTGTGCTCCACATTGACCCTCAATAAAGGCACTTGCTCATGGGTCTTCACTCTCTTGGCCTCCCATCTGCCTGGTTGAGCATGCTCCCTTGGAGCTCCTCTCATATGGCCACCTGAATGGCATCCCGTGCCTCTCTCCTTTAGGAGTTGTGAGTATAATAAATCTCTTTCACTTTCATCCACCTCTCCGTGGTGTTATTCTGTGTTTACCTCTGACTGTTCATCAATAATTCTCATTTTAAATAGCAAAAGCAAAAATAAACAAGAAACAGACCAGTTCTTAGAAAGACACAAGTTCCTGCAACTCACTCAAGAAGACAGAGGATGCTGCTGCAACCTGCATCTACTAGTAATAGAATGATCTATATGCTATAACAAAGGTTTAAAGAAAGTGCTTGAGGGCACTTACAAGAGAGTAATTAATCTGACCTGAGAGGAACAGGGTGAATTTGATAACATGGTGCTGAGGTGAGCTGCAGTGAAAAAAATGAATTTTGTTAGGTGGGAAATGTATTTCAGGTAGTGGGGGTAGTCATGAGTAAAGATGTGGAGTGGCATCTGGGACCTTAGTTCCCAGACCAGGGATGGAACCTGCGCATTGGAAGACAGATTCTTAACCACTGGACAACCAGGGAAGCCCTTGCTTATTAAACTTGGACAGCAGTGTCACTGGAGTTTTGGGTGCTCCAATTGGACATGAGTTTTTTTAAAAAAAAAACTACATTGAGACTAGTTAATTAAGAGATATAAATACTGTCTTCAAAGTCTAATCTGAATGATATAGTTAACAAACCATATTGGCAGAGGGTGGGGAGCACTCAGGGAATGAAGTGATATAATTTGTATTTGTAGACAACTTGGGCTTCCCTGATAGCTCAATTGATAAAGAATCTGCCTGCAATGCAGGAGACCCCTGTTCAGTTCCTGGGGAGGGAAGATTCCCTGAAGAAGGGAAAGGCCACCCACTCCAATATTCTAGCCTGGAAAATTCCATGGACTATATAGTCCATGGGGTCACAAATAGTCAGACACGACTGAGTGACTTTCACTTTCACTTTTCACTTTCCCTCTGTATGTGGTGTAGAGGATGGATTGAAGGGGTTAAGACCTATTAAGAAATAATCAGTCAGTACTTGACAAAAGACAATGGCAGGAAGAATAAAATGATCATTTTATTTATTTTTTTCTAGTTTTACCTCATAACATGATGCTTGACAAATTGCCTTCTGTGAGGATAAAACTATCTCTATGCCATCTATAGTGATTACACCCAATGAGTTTGGCCTTCTGTATTACAAGTATCTGGAGGAAGTTTCATTCTTATCTTCTCAGAGTTTAGTTTATAAGAAACAGTAAAATAGAATAGAGATCCATTTGTATATTGTTACTTTCAGCTTCAAGACCTCAACTATGCTGTTTTTGTACATGACTAAGAGATTAAAAATAAGAGCCCTATGAATACCTTGCAGATAGTCTGTATTTTGTACCAATAGTTTAATACAAAGCTTGCCTAATAATAGTGGTATAGTAATTATTTTTTCTTCAGTTCATTTCAATCACTCAGTCGTGTCTAACTCTTTGCGACCCCATGAATCAATCGCAGCATGCCAGGCCTCCCTGTCCATCACCAACTCCCGGAGTTCACTCAAACTCACGTCCATCGAGTCAGTGATGCCATCCAGTCATCTCATCCTCTGTTGTCCCCTTCTCCTCCTGCCACAATCCCTCCCAGGATCAGAGTCTTTTCCAATGAGTTAACTCTTCACATGAGGTGGCCAAAGTATTGGAGTTTCAGCTTTAGCATCAGTTCTGCCAATGAACACCCAGGACTGATCTCCTTTAGAATGGACTGGTTGGATCTCCTTGCAGTCCAAGGGACTCTCAAGAGTCTTCTCCAGCACCACAGTTCAAAAGCATCAATTCTTCAGCACTCAGCTTTCTTCAAAGTCCAACTCTCACATCCATACATAACCACTGGAAAAACCATAGTCTTGACTAACAGTTATAAACTTCTCTACTGACTGTAGATGATTTATAATTATAGTAACTTGTAGGTCATAGATTTTCTGGAGCAGTTATTAGTACAAGTGATGCAGCTAAAGTTGAAAACAACTTTGACAGTTTTGCTCAGGATTCCTGTATATCTGAGCCTTCCTTCTGATTTATATTCTTTGTCATTTATACTTCTCAGCCCAGAATCAGAGAGGAGTCAATTCTTTCGCCCCTACTGAGCAAAGGACCCACAGCTCAGTTCAGTCACTCAGTCATGTCCGACTCTTGCAACCACATGGACTGCACCACACCAGGCCTCCCTGTCCATCATCAGCTCCTGGAATTGACTCAAACTCATGTCCATTGAGTTGATGATGCCATCCAGCCATCTCATCCTCTGTTGTCCCCTTCTCCTCCTGCTCTCAATCTTTCTCAACTTCAGGGTCTTTTCAAATGAGTCAGTTCTGGGCATCAGGTGGTCAAAGTATTGAAGTTTCAGCTTCAGCATGAGTTCTTCCAATGAATATTCAGGACTGATTTCCTTTAGGATGGACTGGTTGGATCTCCTTTCTGTCCAAGGGACTCTCAAGAGTCTTCTCCAATTCCACAGTTAAAAGCATCAATTTTTTGGCACTCAGCTTTCCTTATAGTCCAACTCTCACATCCATACATGACTACTGTAAAAACCATAGCCCTGACTAGATGGACCTTTTTTGGCAAAGTAATGTCTTTCTTCTTTTGAATATGCTGTCTAGGTTGGTCATAACTTTTCTTCCAAGGACTAAGCATCTTTTAATTTTATGGTTGCAGTCACCATCTGCAGTTATTTTAGAGCCCCCCAAAATAAAGTCTGCCATTATTTCCCCATCTATTTGCCATGAAGTTATGGGACCAGATGCCATGATCTTAGTTTTCTGAATGCTGAGCTTTAAGCCAACTTTTTCATTCTCCTCTTCTATTTTCATCAAGAGGCTATTTAGTTCTTCTTCACTTTCTGCCATAAGAGTGGTGGCAAGGAACAATAGACTGGTTCCAAATAGGAAAAGTAGTACATGAAGGCTGTATATTGTCATCGTGCTTATTTAACTTATATGCTGAGTACATCATGAGAAACGCTGGGCTGGATGAAGCACAAGCTGGAATCAAGATTGCCAGGAGAAATATCAATAACCTCAGATATGCCATGACACCACCCTTAAAGAACCCACAGGTGCATCTAAAACTGGTCATAATTTGTAAATTAATTAATGTGGTACAATTATTTGGTCTCTACTAGGCAAACAAACAGCTTCCTGCGTGGCACTAATGGTAAAGAATCCACCAGCCAAAGCAGGAGACATAAAGAGACACAAGTTTGATTCCTGGGTCAGGAGGATCTCCTGAAGGAGGATATGACAACACACTTCAGTATTCTTGCCTGGAGAATCCCTTGAACAGAGGAACCTGGCAGGCTACAGTCCATAGGGTCACAAAGACACAACTGAAGCAACTTCACATGCCCACACGCAGGCAAACAAACGAATGCCTTAAATCACCAGAATTAACCATTTAAGCCCCAGAGAAGGCAATGGCACCCCACTCCAGTACTCTTGCCTGGACAATCCCATGGACGGAGGAGCCTGGTAGGCTGCAGTCCATGGGGTCGCTAAGAATCGGACACAACTGAGCGACTTCACTTTCACTTTTCACTTTCATGCATTGGAGAAGGAAATGGCAACCCACTCCAGTGTTCTTGCCTGGAGAATCCCAGGGACGGGGGATCCTGGTGGGCTGCCATATATGGGGTCGCACAGAGTCAGACACGACTGAAGCGACTTAGCAGCAGCAGCAGCAGCAGTAACCATTTAAGCCCAAGAGAACTCAATGATGATAAATTGAATAGAGTCAATAAATCTCAAGAAAGAAAAACATGCAACTACCTAGAGATTTGTTGAGCAATCATTGTTGTTTTGTTGGTTGTTTTAGTTGTTTTTTATGACTTGCAAACTCTAAAAATGATTGTTAGTGGAGAAAGAAATAGGATATTGTAAGTACTATGTGTTCATTTTCCTTCAGCCTTACATTTGACAATTCTTTTGATTGAAATCAACTGAAGATAAGTAAGAAAGTGAATGCCTCTACTCTGGCCCTGAATAATCTTGTTGCTCTTTAATGCACAGAAATTATGTCCTTTGTAATACCCTCTCCAGGCAGCTCAAAATAAAAACAGTCTTTGATTGGTATATATGCTGAAGGTTTGCATTTGGAGCTGTGTGGAAGAAACAATTATATAAAGAAGAGGAAGATGAGCATTCAAGAGGTACTGCCGGTGACATTTAAGTAATAGCAAAGTTATTTCTGAAACAACAGGATATGGGGATGTGTTTCAGATCTGCAGAATAGAATCAAAAATCTTGTGAAAAGTCTTACTCTCGCCATTTCCAGAAAGAAGTGCAAGAATTAATTAACTCAATGAAGAGTTCACTTTTTGGAATACTAAGACTTCTCATTTTCTCCTGTTCTAGCTGACAGATTTCACACTTTTACTCAACTGGTGTGTTAATAAACAATGTACTGTGTGGTCTTATTTTCATGGACTTTTCACTGACATATTGACATGGATTTTCATATTCTTTTTATTATACTACTTGAACACACCTTTAATTCTTTTCCTTGAGTTCAAGTTGACAAGAAAAACTTCAACTGTCTGAATGTAGATTCCCAGAAAAATCTTCACCAATAAGGTTATGAAGATAAGTTTAATATTAATAGATAATTGGAGGGGAGAGGGAGTGAGGCTGCCTGATAGATGAAAACTGAGAGAGAGACAGAGATAGAAAACTTAGAGAGAAAGAGAGTCAGAGACAGAAAGGGAGTGAGAGAGAGGGGAGAAAGACAGGAAGAAGGAAGAAGGAAGAAAGCAAGGGAAGAAGAAAGGGAGGGAGAGAGAGTGAGAGAAAGGGAAAAATAAAAAGAGAAAAAAGAAAGAAAAAACTGTCAGGGGGAGAAGGCATTGACTATAGAACTTGAGGGCTTTATCTGCCTTTGGCAGGAGAATCTAGTTGTCAATGGGGAGGATTTCTTCACAGGAGGCAAATTGCTTGTGGATTCTGAAAATTACACAGTACTTATAAAACATTGAACATATCCCTGGTGACAAGTACTTAAGTATGCAATTTGGTACTTCTTAGGGAAAGTTTTGTATTACATAAATTTGTGTTTCAGAGCCTTCTCCCATTCTGGGTACAAGCTGAATAGACAAGTGGGAGGTGGCATAGCTTTTATATCAGTCATTGTGCAAATATACCTTTAGCTCTGCCTCAGGTTTAAAATATTCTCAAGTCTGGAAAAACAATCGTAGTTGGGGAAGTAATATTTTGCCTAAATAAATGCTCTTCCTCTCAAATCAACTTGCATTCTTCATTAATGATATGCTTTGTTTGAAAATCAAAAGAGACAAAATGGGCAAGTCGTGATTTAAATGACAGATTTTATGGATATTCCCTTTAATATCAGAGGTAGAAAAAACCGGAGTCCTACTGAGGTACAGAGCTTGAGGCAACTTCTTTAGAAGCTAACAGAAAATTAGTGACAGAGATCAAACTAGAGCCCAGATCATACTGCTCCCAGGCCATGGCTTTATACAAAAGAACTGCCTCTAGTAAAACTCAGTTAGTTCAACTGATGAGAGGCCTTTAATGGCTCTCATTCAAACAGTAGGCATTTTCTCTCCTATTTACCTATCTCCCTTCCCTAATACAGGACCCTCATCACCTGCCCCTAGATCTGCCATGTCCTAAGCAAAAAAGTACCTCTTTTGTGAAACCTAACTCCATTCTCCAGCCCACGCTGATTACAGATTTACACCTCTAGCTCTCAGCACAACACTCAAGTTTTAATTTTTTTGTGTTTATGTCCTTAATCACATAGTACTTGGAATTATTCTTGATTATTTCAGAAAGGTTGTTTTGTCCCTTCAATTTAATTGCGAACTCTTTAAGGACAGGGGCCAGGTTTCCTGCTTGCTTAGTAATAGCTCCCAACCCCAAACTACCCATGCACAACCTTCCACAGTTAGACAATTGATATATCTTGTTAAAACTAGAGTTTTTAGTGAATCACAAGCATTTTCAAATGTGTTTTTAAAATGTGCTGTTTTCTTCTTTGTACATTTCTCTATTTTTTAAATTCTGTGCAATGACTCTGCATTACCTTTTAAGTAGAAAATTACACACCATTAAAAAAACTTGAGAGACCCACATTTTTTTTATTTCTTTTCTCAGAACTTCAGCTCATGTTTCTTTTCTGATGCCTCCTAAAGCTATTAAATTCTCTCTGAACTTTTTACCCAAGCAGTACGCATGTATATCTTACTGCTCATGACCTATAGATCTCTCGTTCAAGCTCTGTGTCTTAAATCTATCCACTGTAGTGTTTATTCAGTCAGCCAACAAACATTTATTAAGTACTGGTAAGTGCCAGGGACAGTTTTAGGTCTTGAGTAGACATTGAAGCAAAACAGATAAGGTTATTCAGTGAAGCTTAATGGTTAAAAATGCACAACAAACAAACAAATGAATAAATCTGTAATTTCTAATTAAGAAAATTAATTACAGATGCAGAGTTAGAGTTGAGATTCAGATTGAGAGCTAAAAGGGATATGAATGAATTTCACACCTT
The DNA here is from genome assembly GCF_014754425.2 of Oryx dammah. NCBI lineage: Eukaryota > Metazoa > Chordata > Mammalia > Artiodactyla > Bovidae > Oryx > Oryx dammah. The sequence goes on from NW_024070207.1 coordinate 22,493,167, forward strand.
TCTATTTTCTATTTCTATTTTTAAGGTCCAGAGAAGATAAGTTAGTTTCCCAACATTACACAGCTGAACCTGTACTTGTAAGGAGGCTTTGACTCTCAGACCAGTGCTATTTTACATGTACATCATCCTGTTATCTTTTCATTTAGATGGCAGCTCATCTTCTCAAACATGACATTTCATAACACATATTATTCAAGACACAAGATGTTCCAGGATCTTTCTTAGGTTCAGGGATACAGTGGTGAAAACATGATCAACATCAAAAACAACAAATGCAATCACTCCAATCATGGAACTTATCCTGGAGAGTTTTAATCTTGACAGAGATGTGTCTATTTTATTAAATCTTTCAGAAAACCATCTTTTGATTTTGCTTATTCTCTCATTTTGTAACCACTTTTCCATCTTATTAATTTGGCTACTAATGTAATGTTTATCCTTAAAATTCCAAATAGGAAGAGAAGATTTTAAGAGTATACATTTTCTTTTATGTGTCATTTTAACTTCATCTCCAATCTGAATGTGATGTTTTTATTATTGTGCAGTTATGTTTTCATATTTCTATTATGACTTCTTCTTTGAGCCATAAATTATATAGAATTTTTTTGTTTTTCAATTTTTGAGTATATGGAGGATGCTGCTGCTGCTGTTGCTAAGTCGCTTCAGTCGTGTCTGACTCTGTGTGACCCCATAGAGGGCAGCCCACCAGGCTCCCCTGTCCCTGGGATTCTCCAGGCAAGAACACTGGAGTGGGTTGCCATTTCCTTCTCCAATGCATGAAGTGAAAGGTGAAAGTGAAGTCGCTGAGTTGTGGCCAACTCTTTACGACCCCATGGACTGCAGCCTTCCAGGCTCCTCCATCCATGGGATTTTCCAGGCAAGAGTACTGGAGTGGGGTGCCATTGCCTTCTCCATATATGGAGGCTACTCTTGTTTTATTGATTTCTAAATTTATCACATAGTCATCAGTAGAAGTGGCCTATATATTTTATTTTTAGACTTACTTTGTGGCCTGTACGTGGTCAATATCTGTATTATGTGAATGCGTAATATCTAAGCAATGGTAGCAGATATATTATCTCCAGATAAAGCTTGTTAATAGTGTTTTTCATTTTTTTTATATCCTATTTGTCTTTTGTCTGTGTAATCTTATCAATCTCTGAGGTGAAAATCTGTGCTAAAATCTCCTGGTATAATTAGAGACATGTTCATTTTCCTTTTTAATTCTATTTTCTTCTATATTTTAAGCCTAAATGATTACAGCAATCTGTTGCTTCTTCTTGTATCTTGCCTTTCCTCATGTAACTTCTAATTCCCTAAAACTAAAATTTGAGCACATTGTTCTTCTGCACAGAACATTAATGGCACATTTGTCAGTCCATCAGTCTTGAATACCTTTTCATGGTTTCCATATTTGATATCTATCCTATGTCCCCACTCCTATTTCCACCAATCCCTTATCATGAATTTTATTCATGAATTCTTTTTCTTTTACATAAATCTCATTTATACTTCCATGCTGGTCACAAATCTAAGAATATTCTCCCTCCTTTCCTCTACTTATCTAATTCCTATCTATTACTTAAGGATATTTCCTCCATAAAGCCTTCATATTCACCAGAACTTATACTCATCACTGTTTTCTTAGACTTTCAGGGAACTCTGCTTCTAGTGTGCATTTGATAGTTTGGGGTTTTTAACTAGACTGGAAAATCTTTGCATGAGAAACTGAATCTTAGAACATTACAAAGATAACATATAGTAGGAATTTAATACATTTAGGCTGCTGAAGATTTTTATTGATATTGATTTGCTAAGTTAAATAGAACTCAAGACTGAAGACAAAATGTGTTAAAGATCTGGTGGCTTAGTTTGGCCTAATGATGAAGAAAATCCTGTAAATCTTATTTTCAAGGAATTAAAATTCTTTCTTTTTATTAATGTGTTAATTCCTATATTTGAGACCAATAAAATAAAAGGTCTTACCCTTCTAATAAAAGAAACTGAAAAGAGAATAGCAAGACAATCCTATTACTAATCTGCAAGTGAAACACATTTATGTATGTCAGATATAACATTTTTATTTATAATTCCTAGTTATATTTGACCTACATCCAAACCAAGAATAAAATGCTAAGAAATAACCGTATTTTCACCTTTCTTTTTATGAAAAAGATCAAATAAATTAAGGAGGAATTTTCAAAAGGTTAGTTGCTGGTTCAATTTGTTTCCTGACAGTTTATTACATGCTTCAGTACACAGGATGTTTTCTGCAGAGTGATCGCTAATCAATGTCTTATTAAGAAATGGTATTTCTTGTAAATCACAGAAAGAGCATCTGTCTCAATACCCTAATTTCTTTTCTCATAGTTTGATTTTGGGCAGTTCAATTATATCGCACAGAATTTCATCCATAAAAAGACCACATAAGGGCTATGACATTATCTGAGAGTAGATCATCCACAGAAAAAAGTACTTTCAATTTCTTAAAAGATTCTAGTTGGTGTAAGTATAGCTTAAAATATTTTTTATAATAACCTCTTTTTTTTTAATATAATCACCTCTTCTTATTGAACTTGGAACCCTTAGGAAATGAGGTCTCAAGTTCAACATGAACACTAGGCAATTCTTACTTGTCTATTTTTCCCAAGAACTGAATTTTTTTCCCTTGGAGGTGAGTGGTTACTTATTTTTCACTCTACTTGTTCTATATGAAGGCCTTTCCCTAAAGTAATGCTCCTGGCCTTTCTCCTCACCAGAGGAAGAGTGGCTTAACTGATTGGAGAGCCTGGAAGAATAAACTGTGCAAGCATGATTAAACCCTTCTTCTCTTCCTCTCTCAGCACTGAAGCTACTGTCCATCTGAGAACATGTATTTTCATGTCATCTCCATATCATGAGGTAAAGGCTATCAACCTGCATAATGAGGTCTGAGGTTCACCAGATATACTGCTGACTTTAGAGCTCATGCTCTTAATCATTTATTTGTACTGTTCATCAACTCTTGACATTATCTTAGGTTAAGTAGATTGCTCAAAGTCACAAATAGGTTTAGGATTGAAATTTGAATTCTAACATAGGTTTTTCTAACTCTAAAGATGACTTTTTGAAAAGCACTGTACTATATTTGTCCAGATTAATGTTAAACTCAAACAATGGAGAGGTCTACTTCTGACCGTTATAGAATGACAAAGACCAAATTTACCCTCCCTCCTGAAACAAAAATAAAATAGACAAAATGTATGAAATAGTAGAGTTCAAGACAATGGCGATCAAGCAATGAAGGAAAGTAATACAAGACAGAAGGGAAAACAAATCAACTGAACACTGTGAATCCCAGATTATCTGTTTGAGTTTCCAGACTGCTATGGTGAGCAGGATAATTCAAGTGGAGCACCCTTGGTATCCCTGAAGTAAGGAAATGGAGCTGAGAGTCCAAGGAGAACAAGATGACTAGGACTTCACAGGACAGAGTGCCACAGAGAAGAGAGCTGTATAGAATGAGAACCCTAGAGATCTTTAGAGAATGTCCCTATGGTATTTGACTGAGAACTGATAAGCACATATGCATGAAAAAAGTCACCTGAGGCCAGAGGGAAAATATACTCAAAAAGTATCAGAAAAGAGTGGCCCATTCTCATACAGAGCAAGTAATAATGCCTATTTTCACCAACCAGATGAACCAGGCAGAAAAAATATATAATTCTTGTGGTAGTGGGTGGAGATCTTAGGAAGTCTTGCTTCATTAGACAGGAATAATTGGCACCAAACTGAACACTGCTCTAGTCCTTCCTAATAAATTTTAAAAGAAAGACACAGAACTATCAAACTGATTGTAATTATTTTAACTACATCTCAAGAGAAAGCTCAAGAATATTTTCAGAAATACAAAAATGTATAGCATCCAACAAAGTAAAAAAAAAGAAAAACAATGTCTGACATGTAATCAAAGATTACCAGATATACAAAGAAATAGGAAAACACATAATAATGAGGATAATAATTAATCAATCAAAATTGACTCAGGATTGACTCAGATGTTAGCATTAGCAGATAAAACATTAAATGTTTTCATAACTATGTTGCATATGCTTAAAAAGTTAAGACATATATGAAACATCTGGAGATAAAAACTAAAATACATAAGATGAAAAATATACTGAATAAGATTCATAATAAATTAGGCATTGCAAAAGATAGATTATGTTATGGAGATATAACAATAGAAGCTATCAAAAATTAAACACATGGAGAAAAAATAACCCATTCAAATTAAAAGAGCATATCTGATCTATGGGATCACTTCAAGTAACCTAATATACATGTAACTAGACTTATTGGAGATGGTGGTGACACAAAATACATTTGAATAAATAATAGTCAATAACTTTTCCATGTTTATGAAAGTGATCCATCAGGAGAAACTCAATAAATTTCTTGTGCAAGAACATGAAGAAATCTATACCAAGTCACATCATAAGCAAGTTATTTTAAACCAGTGATAAAAAGAAAATTTTTAAGCATTCAGAAAATTTGTGGCATGCTTCTAAAGCAGTATTAGTGAGAATTTGATAGTACTAAATGCCTATGTTAGAAAAGAAAAAAGTTGTTTCACATTAAAATTCTGTAAAAGGAACATCAAATTATGTCCAAAACAAGCAGAAAATGGAAATAATAAAGTTTAATGGAGGAGTCAGTAAAATAAAAAACAGAAAAACAGTAAAAAATCAAAATCAAGTCCTTTGAGAGGATTAACAAAATGTATAAACCTCTAGACAGACAGATCAGGGGGAAAAAAGACACAATTGACCAAAATTAGGATGAGAGAGGTTACATCACTACATATTCTTAAAAAATAAAATGTTAGTAAAGGAATATTAAGAACAAATTCAACAACTTAGACGAAATGGACAACTTCCTTGAAAGCCATGAACTATCAAAGTTCTATTTAAAAGATATATACACTCTATCTATTAAAAGTAATACATTTTTACTTGGAAATATTTCCACAAAAAAATCTCCAGGCCCATATGACTTCACTGGAGAGTTTTGCCAAACATTTATAGAATAGATAAAGTGATTTCTATACATGCTCTTCCAAAACACTGCAGAAGAGGGATATTTCCCACTCATTTAATCAGCATTAGGCTAATAGCACAAATACACAAAAACATTCCAATATAACTACAGAGCATATATTTCACAAAAATTGATGCAAGATGCTTTTGAGTTGTGGTGTTGGAGAAGACTCTTGAGAGTCCCTTACACTGCAAGGAGATCAAACCAGTCAATCCTAAAGGAAATCAATCCTGAATGTCCATTGGAAGGACTGATGCTGAAGCTGAAACTCCAGTACGTTGGCCACCTGATCCAAAGAGCCAACCCATTGGAAAAGACCCTAATGTTGGGAAACATTGAAGGCAGGAGGAGAAGGAGATGACAGAGGATGAAATAGTTGGATGGCGCCACTGACTCAATGGACATGAGTTTGAGGAAACCAGGTGTGCTGCAGTCCATGGAGTGGCAAAGAGTTGGACACGACTGAGCAAATGAACAATAACAACAAAAGATGTAAATAAATTTTAGAGGATTGGATCCAACAATATATAAATCAATAATAGACCATGACCAAGTGAATTTCATCTCAGGAATGCAGAAATGGTATAACAAAATCAATCAACATCATTCACCATATTAACAGACTAATATATATATATATATATGATCATCTCAGGAGACATAGAAAATGAATTTAACAAAATCCAACATCCGTCCATGATGGAAAAAACTCTCTCAGCATAAAGCAAATCAAAGATAAATATTGACTAATATCACTTATATGTGGAATCTGAAAAAGTTAAGGGGCTTCCCTTGTAGCTCAGTCAGTAAAGAATCTGCCTGCAGTGCAGGAGACCTGGGTTTGATCCCTGGGTTGGGAAGATCTCTTGGAGAAGGAAATGGTGACCCACTCCAGTATCCTTGCCTGGAAAATCTCATGGACAGAGGAGCCTGGTGGGCTGCAGTCCATGGGAACACAAAGAGTCAGGCATGGCTGAATGACTAACACTTACTAAAAAAGTTAAACTCATAAAAACACAGACTGGAATGGGAATTCCTAGGAGTTGGCAGCACCAATAAAAGTTTGCTGAACTTTAATTTATTAATTCATGAGCTGTGTGACCATAGACCTGAGTTATAGTTCCAATACTGTTTCTAAATTAGTTTGCAACTTCGGGCAAATCATATTACCATTTAAGCTAATCATTGCAATTTCTTTTTAACTCTGATAGTCTGATGTGTCTGCTAAGACACTTCAGTTGTGTACAACTCTTTGTGACCCTATGAATTGTAGGCCCGCCAAGCTCCTCTGTTCATGGGATTCTTCAGGTAAGAATACTGGAAATGGGTTGCCACTTCCTCCTCCAGTCTGATACTAGATCTAAAAAGTCCAGTCTCTGAGACTTAGCAAATCAGACTTTAAGCTAAAAATCTGAGATAGACACAGTTCAGTTCTCTTAAAAGACAGACATCAAAACAAACAGATTAGTAATAGTAATATTATGGAATAAAAGACTCATGACAAGAATGAGGCCCATCAAAATTATATTTTCTCAAATAAGATGTCCATAATAGTCATCCTACAGTTCCTTGTTTTGGAAACAGTCTCAAGAAAGAAAAGACTCCTATACTTTTATCCTAAGTAATAAAATTATCAAATATTAATATTATTCTGATAAGCTCATTTCAGACACACCCACCAGCTAGAAAAAAAATGAATCATACTTAATTATAAAGAAACAAGCTCATGAACAATCGCTATAAGCACACATTGTTGTTGTTGTTTGTCACTAAGTTGTCCCAAATCTTTTGCGACACCATGGACTCTTCTGCCAGCCTGCACCCACCAGGTACCGCTGTTTATGGGGTTTCCCAAGCAAGAATACTGGAGTGCCATTTCCTTCTCCAGGGGAACTTCCCAAAGCAGGGATTGAACCTGCATCTCCTGCATTGGCAGGTGGGTTCTTTACTATTGAGCCACCTGGGAAGTGCATCAGTTCAGTTCAGTTGCTCAGTCATGTCTATCTCTTTGTGACCCTTTGGACTGCAGCAAGCCAGGCTTGCCTGTCCATCACCAACTCCTTTCCTGGAGCTCACTCAAACTCATGTCCATCGAGTCAGTGATGCCATCCAACCATCTCATGCTCTGTAGTCCCATTCTTCTCCTGCCCTCAATCTTTCCTAGCATCAGGGTCTTTTCAAATGAGTCAGTTCTCATCAGGTGGCCAAAGTATTGGAGTTTCAGCTTCAGCATCTGTCCTTCCAATGAATATTCAGGACTGATTTCCTTTAGGATGGACTGGTTGGATCTCCTTGCAGTCCAAGGGACTCTCAAGAGTCTTCTCCAACTTCACAGTTCAAAAGCATCAGCCATTCAGTGCTCAGCTTTCTTTATATCCAATTCTCACAGCCATATACATGACTACTGGAAAAACCATAGCCTAGACTAGACAGACCTTTGTTGGCAAAGTAATGTCTCTGCTTCGTAATACGCTGTCTAGGTTGGTCATAACTTTTCTTCCAAAGAGTAAATATCTTAATTTCATGGCTGCAGTCACCAACCACAGTGATTTTGGGGCCCTGAAAAATAAAGTCTGCTACTGTTTCCATAAGTACAGCTAATGGGAAGTCCATAAACACACATAAATAACATCTTATTATTTGGTTTATGAGAAATACTCTTACTACCATATCAGTAATATGGCTTAGATTAATAAAATCAATTATGGAGTGACTTCTGACAGGCAAAGAGCTTTCAAGTCATCACTCCCATCTTTCAGTTCACTTCAGTTCAGTCGCTAGGTTGTGTCCGACTCTTTGTGACCCCATGAAGTGCAGCATGCCAGGCCTCCTTGTCCATCACCAACTCCTGGAGTCCACCCAAATCCATAAGCATTGAGTTGGTGGTGCCACCCAACCATCTCATCCTCTGTTATCCCCTTCTCCTCCTGCCCTCAATCTTTCCCAGCATCAGGGTCTTTTCAAATGAGTTAGTTCTCATCAGGTGGCCAAAGTATTGGAGTTTCAGCTTTAACATCAGTCCTTCCAATGAACACCCAGGACTGATCCCCTTTAGGATGGACTGGTTGGATCTTCTTGCAAGCCAAGGGACTCTCAAGAGTCTTCTCCAACACCACAATTCAAAAGCATCAATTCTTCTGCACTCAGACTCCTTTACAATCCAACCCTCACATCCATACATAACCACTGGAAAAACCATAGCCTTGACTGGACAGATCTTTGTTGGCAAAGTAATGTCTCTGCTTCTTAATATGCTGTCTAGGTTGGTCCTAACTTTCCTTCCAAGGAGTAAGCATCTTTTAATTTCATGGCTGCAATCATCATCTGCAGTGATTTTGGATTACAAATAGCTGTGAAAAGAAAGGGAGCGAAAAACAAAGGAGAAAAGGAAAGATATACCCATTTGAATGCAGAGTTCCAAAGAATAGCAAGGAGAGGTGAGAAAGTTTTCCTCAGTGATCAATGCAAAGAAATAGAGGAAAACAATAGAATGGGAAAGACTAGAGATCTCTTCAAGAAAATTAGAGATACCAAGGGAATATTTTATGCAAAAATTGGCTCGATAAAGGACAGAAATGGTAGGGACCTAACAGAAGCAGAAGATATTAAGAAGAGGTGGCAAGAATACACACAAGAACTGTACAAAAAAGATCTTTCAGTTCAGTTCAGTTCAGTTGCTCAGTCATGTCCGACTCTTTGCGACCCCATGAATTGCAGCACGTGAGGCCTCCCTGTCTATCACCATCTCCTGGAGTTCACTCAGACTCATGTCCATCGAGTCCGTGATTCTATCCAGCCATCTCATCCTCGGTCGTCCCCTTCTCCTCCTGCCCCCAATCCCTCCCAGCATCAGAGTCTTTTCCAATGAGTCAACTCTTCTTATGAAGTGGCTAAAGTACTGGAGCTTCAGCTTTAGCATCATTCCTTCCAAAGAAATCCCAGGGTTGATCTCCTTCAGAATGGACTGGTTGGATCTCCTTGCAGTCCAAGGGACTCTCCAGAGTCTTCTCCAACACCACAGTTCAAAAGCATCAGTTCTTCAGCACTCAGCCTTCTTCACATAATCATGATGGCGTGATCACTCACCTAGAGCCAGACATCCTGGAATGTGAAGTCAAGTGGGCCTTAAAAAGCATCACTATGAACAAAGCTAATGGAGGTGATGGAATTCCAGTGGAGCTGTTTCAAATCCTGAAAGATGATGCTGTCAAAGTGCTGCACTCAATATGCCAGCAAATTTGGAAAACTCAGCAGTGGCCACAGGACTGGAAAAGGTCAGTTTCCATTCCAATCCCAAAGAAAGGCAATGCCAAAGAATGCTCAAATACCGCACAATTGCACTCATCTCACACGCTAGTAAAGTAATGCTCAAAATTCTCCAAGCCAGGCTTCAGCAATAGGTGAACCGTGAACTCCCTGATGTCCAAACTGGCTTTAGAAAAGGCAGAGGAACCAGAGATCAAATTTCCAGCATCTGCTGGATAATCAAAAAAGCAAGAGAGTTCCAGAAAAACATCTATTTCTGCTTTATTGACTATGCAAAAGCCTTTGACTGTGTGGATCACAATAAATTGTGGAAAATTCTGAGAGAGATGGGAATACCATATCACCTGACCTGCCTCTTGAGAAATCTGTATGCAGGTCAGGAAACAACAGTTAGAAATGGACATGGAACAACAGATGGGTTTCAAATAGGAAAAGGAGTATGTCAAGGCTGTATATTATCACCCTACTTATTTAACTTCTATGTAGATTACATCATGAGAAACACTCAGCTGGAAGAAGCACCAGCTGGAATCAAGATTGCTGGGGGAAATATCGATAACCTCAGATATGCAGATGACACCACCGTTATGGCAGAAAGTGAAGAAGAACTAAAGAGCTCTTGACGGAAGTGAAAGAGGAGAGTGAAAAAGTTGGCTTAAAGCTCAACATTCAGAAAACGAAGATCGTGGCATCCGGTCCCAATACTTCATGGCAAATAGATGGGGAAACAATGGAAACAGTGGCTGACTCCCATCTTTACAACAAGAGAAAAGCTGGACAAACTAAAAATCAAAGAGACCCAAAAATAAACTTAGTTTGGAGGACCACCAGTTCATGAATGATGAATAGACAGTCAATCCAGAGAACCATCCCTGGAATAGAAACTGCCAGAGCCATAAATTAATCAGAACACTTAAATGGTGATTGTAATGAATTGTTGAAAGCTGAAGGTTTATGAGCATGAAAGTGAGAAACAACCAGGGCCTCATGGACCCTCACATTCGCATGAGGTTTATTTGCAAGAATCCTGATTCTTTCTCATATTAAACAGCCAAGAAAAATTATACCTCTCTGGCAGAAATAGGGGCAAATTATCCATTTCAAGTATGCCCAGAGCATTCTGCATAAGAATCCCAGTCTTGGACTTCCCTGGTAGCTCAGTGGATAAGAATCCACCTGCCAATTCAGGGGACACGATTTCGATCCGTGTCTGGGAGGATTCCACATGCCATGGAGCAACTATGCCTGTGCGCCAGCAAGTCACAACTAATGAGCTTGCATACTGCAACTACTGATGCCCGGTGTTCTGCAACAATGAGAAGCTTGTGCAGCACAACTAGAGAGTAGTCCTAGCGCTCCGCAACTAGAGAAAGTCTATGTGCAGCAACGATGACCCAGCTCACCCAAAATAAACAAATATAGCAGTGTGTACATATCAGTACATGTAAAAAAAAAAATCCTACTTTTCAGCAGGAAAGACTTACCAGAGCCCTGTATCACCTGAGGGAATGACATTCTCCCACTCTAGCCCCCTCTAGCGTTCAGAAACACTTGCAAAGGTCATAGGCCAAAGGCATAAATCCCTCTGAAAGACTGATATTTAATCAAGAGATTATAGAAAACTCTGCCTCTCCTATATACTACAATGATGCCAACAGACCTGTAGTATGGTAACAGTGGATTACAGCTGAAAGAGCTACAAGAGAGCAAATCTCTGTGAGAAGTAGTAATTATAGAACCCAAAATGTAAGGGACAGAAAGAAAGATACTTTAAGAATTTGATGCCTTCAGTATCTATAGTTACCAAAAAAAAAAAAAAAAAGCTAGACACAAAGTAATTCTTAGAAAACTAATATATATCCTCACCCTATAGGCCTATTTATCTTCATTCCTGTTACCCAATGCATCTTGTCTGGTTTTTAACAACAACAACAACGAAAACACAAGGCATTCTAAAATGAAAGAAGAAAAAAGCATATTCTGAAGAGACAAAGCAAGGGTCAGAATCAGACTAAGATAGGACATAGATTTTGAATTAGCAGATATGAAATTAAAATAACAATGGTTAATATACTAAGTGCTCTAATGAAAAAAGTAAACATTCAAGAAATGATGGGTAATGTAACCAGAGAGGAGAATTTCTAAGAAAAAATTCAAAAGGAAATTACAGACATGAACATCTCCAACAGATATGAAGAAGGTTCTTGTTTGGTTTATCAACACACCAAGGAAAAAATTAGTGACCCAAGGAAATTTAGACATAGCCAAGGAAAAAATTAGTGAGCTTCATGATAGATCACGAGAAACTTCTCAAGTTGAAATGCAAAGAAAAAATGGGGGATAAAACCCCACCAGAACATTCAAGAACTTTGGAACAACTTCAAAGGGAATAATTGGAATACCAGAAGAAGAAGAAAGAAAAAATAGAGAAGAAATATTTGAAGCAATGATGTCTGAGAAATTTCCAAAGTTAATGACAGACATCAAACCATAGATTGAGGGAGCTCATAGAATATCAAATGGCATAAGCACTAAATACTATACCTAGGAATATCCTATTTAAACTGCAGTGGGGACAGCTTGTGTGTAGAAGGAAAACAATAACAATTACAGTGGACTTCTTATCAAGAATCATAAAAAGTAAGAAGAGTGGCATGAGATATTTAAAGTGTTAAAAGAAAACACAGTAAAATTATCCTTCAAATATGAAGAAGAAATAAAGCCTTTTACAAACCCTCCTATTTCCATTCCCCCAATAGAAAGTCATTGACAAGACACCTGCCCTCCAAGAAAAGTTCTTGGAAAATCTTCAGGAAGAATAAAAATGCTTTAGGTCATAAACTATATCTACATGAGAAAGGAAGAACAACAGAGAAGGAGTAAATAGAGATAAAATAAAATCTACTTTTTTCATATTCTTCATTTATCTAAAAAATAACTATTTAATGTCATAATATTCACAGAGTACAGTGATTATTCAGAGAGTACTGTGATTATAGCATGTGAGTGAATGAATGAATAATAGCAATATCATAAGAGCCAAGAGACAGGAATGAGGCCTAGTTTGTTATAAGATGTCTGAGCTACACAAGAAATTTTATTTAAAGTGGACTTAGAGTATTACAACATATTTTCAAAAAAAAAAAAAAACCCAATAATTGATACACTAAAGGAGTTGTAAAATGGAATAACAAGAAACACTCAGTTAAAACCAAAGATTGAAAAGAAGGCTCTGTCAATGATTAGAAAATAGTTATAAACATGGATAATATTAATCCAAATATATCAATAACTACTTTAAATATTAATGTCCTTAACACACTATCCCAGATGATTTCTCCATTAAATTCTACAGGTGGATTCTTTACCACTGAGCTACCTGGGAAACCTAACTTCTAAGGATGGAATACCAATTCTCCACAATCTCTTACAAAAAATAGAAGCAGAATGAATATTTCTTAACTCATTCTATTAAGCCAGCATCATGCTAATACCAAAATTAGGCAAAGAGATTCTAAGAAGAAAAATGACAGATCAATATCTCTCATGAATATAGATGTAAAAATCCTTAAGAAAATGTTAGCAAAATGAATCCAACACGTCTAAAAACATACACCATGACTGAATGTTCTGTGAACCTGGTTCAACATGAAAATCAGTTAATCACTGAATGTAATCTACCACATCAACAGACTAAAGAAAAATCATACAATCATATTAGTTAATGCCAAAAAGGTATTTGAAAAAATATGATTTATGATAGCATCCCCCCAAAATGAAATAATTGGGTATATATCTAGTAAATGTGTACAGGAACTCTACACTGAAAATGACAAAACAGAATCAAAGAAGCACCTAGAAGGGTGGGATGGGATGGGGTGTAGGAGGGAAGTTCAAGAGAGAGGGGACATATGTATACTTAAGGTTGATTCACTTTGGTGTTTGCCAGAAACTAACACAATATTGTAAAGCAATTATCCTCCAATTAAAAAAAATAAAATTATTATATAAAAAAAATCAAAAAAGTTCTAATTAATGGAGAAATATTTTGTATTCATGATTTGGAAAACTCAATATTCTTAAAATGCAAATTCTCCTCAATTTGATCTATAGATTCAATACAGTCTGATTTAAAATTCCAGCAAGATATTTTAAAATGATTGACAAACTTATTCTATAGTTTAAATGATAAGGCAAAGACCCTAGAACAGCCAACACAATATCAAATAAGAACAGAGTTGGAGAACTTACATTATGTGATTATAAGATGTACTATAAAGTTACAGAAACTAAGACAGCTTGATATTAAATGAAAGAATAGATACAAAGATCAGTGGAACAGAATAAAGAGCCCAGAAATAGACCCAAACAAATACAGTTAACTGATTTTTGACAAAATGGGAAAACAATTCCATGGAGAAAGGATAGTCTTTTCAATAAATGCTGCTAGAACAAGTAGACATCCATATGCAAACACACACACACACACACACACAATCTAGATACAGATCTCTTACCTTAACTAAAAAATAAACTTAAAATGAATCTTTCAAAGAAAAAGCCTATGATATTTCTAGAAGAAAACATAGAAAACAATCTATGTGACCCTGGGTTTGGTGATGACTTTTTAGATAGAATATGCACAACATGAGTCTCAAAGAAATAACTGACCAATTACTATTTATCAGAATTCAAAATGTGCTCTGCAAAGGACACTGCTAAGAGAATGAAAAGTCAAGCCACAGCCTGGGAAAAAATATTTGCAAAACACATATCTGATAAAGGGCTTGTATCTACAATAAAGAAAGAATGCTCAAAACTCAAAAATAAGACAGCAAACAATTATATTAAATAATGGGCAAAAAAAATGCATCACTGAGAGAATAGACAAATCTCCCACAGAGAATAATTTTAATAGGTTATGTAGATACTGTACCTTCAAGGAGATGGAGCAAAGCATCCCACTCCTTAAGTGTGAGCTGCACATTGTGACTTCCTTCCAAAGAGAACAGTATGAAAAGTTGGGGGTGGTGGTGGTGGTGGAGTAACTTCACAGTGGAGAAACTTAACAAATACAACCTCAGTCAGGTGGTCAAGGGTTATCTGCCCTCATTGGTAGTCCATATTCTTGATATGATGTGATGAGAATGGCACTTTGACTCTGTGATCTTCCTCTCTAAAACTCATAACCTTGAACTGATCATACGGAAATCATCAAATTCCGATAGAGGGGCCTCCTACAATATTTGTGACAAGTACTCTGCTGAACTAGCAAGATCATCAAAAACAAGGAAAATCAGATTAACTGTCACAGCTAAGAGGAGTTAAGGAGATATGACATTTAAATGTCTTGTGGTATCCTGAATGGGATTGTGAAACAGAAAAACAACAGTAATAAAATAATGAAGAAATCTGAATAAAGTGTAGACTTAAATTAATAATACACCAACATTGGTTCATTAATATTAACAAATGTACCATTCTAACAGGAGATGTTAATAAAAGGGAAAACTGTTGCATATGAGAACTCCCTGTACTGTTTGATTTTTTTGTAAATCTAAAACTGTTAAAAAAAATAGTCTATTAATATTAGAAACTTAACACAAGTAATACTTTGTCCTGAGCTGAGATCCTCTCCCAGACCCACAAAACAAATTCCACAGTCATCTCTGTAAAATAATACCACCAAAAGGAAAAAAAAAATCCTTTGATGGTAGACATTCCTCAAGAGAATATTTACTCAAGCATTTGGTAGTTCATAAGGCTGAATTTTTGCTCTATCTGCAAGGCATATTTTGAGTGTATATAATTCTTCTCTAATCTTTAACAATTTTTAGGTCAGTGGAACTTTATTTTAAATCCTTGTTTGTTTGTTTCATTTTCTGAATACATTTCCAAAGTTTCTTTAAAAAAAAAAACAAAACCTAGTTTCAAATCTAAGTCCTTCCACTTTTACTGATTCTGTAGACATCGAAATTAATTTAACTTCTCCAATCTCCTGTTTCCTCTTCTACAAAAGAGAAATAATAACAATCTTTAACTTACAGTATTATCATTGAGACTAAATAAGTTTTAAATGTGTGATGAAGAAAATATAATCATCCTTTATCTTTGTCTAATTTCTAAGGAGAGTTAATTCCCTTTAACTAACCTGTTAAATTTTAGGATAATGAATGAGGAAAAGAACAGTAAAGCTGGAAAGTTTCATTGGATAGGCAGTGGAGATGTGGAGGAGAAAGGACAGCTGCTATTTGCATGGTCATATGATGAATAAAATCTGCCATTGATAGTTTACTGAAGTTCAGTTCAGCTCAGTTCAGTCGCCCAGTCATATCCAACTCTTTGTGACCCCATGGGCTGCAGCACACCAGGCCTCTCTGTCCATCACCAAATGCCAGAGTCTACCCAAACCCATGTCCATTGAGTCAATGATGCCATCCAACCATCTCATCTTCTGTCATCCCCTTCTCCTCCTGCCCTCAATCTTTCCAAGCATCAGGGTCTTTTCAAATGAGTCAGCTCTTTGCATCAGGTGGCCAAAGTATTGGAGTTTCAGCTTCAGCATCAGTCTTTCCAATGAACACCCAGGACTGATCTGCTTTAGGATGGACTGTTTGGATCTCCTTGCAGTCCCAGGGACTCTCAAGAGTCTTCTCCAACACCACAGTTCAAAAGCATCAATTCTTCAGCACTCAGCTTTCTTTATAGTCCAACTCTCACATCCATACATGACCACTGGAAAAACCATAGCCTTGACTAAATGGACCTTTGTGGACAAAGTAGTGTCTCTGCTTTTTAATATGCTGTCTAGGTTGGTCATAACTTTCTGCCCAAGGAGTAAGCATCTTTTAATTTCATGGCTGTAATCACCATCTGCAGTGATTTTCAGTTCAGTTCAGTTCAGTTCAGTCGCTCAGTCGTGTCCAACTCTTTGCGACCCCATGAATTGCAGCACGCCAGGCCTCCCTGTCCATCACCATCTTCCGGAGTTCACTCAGACTCACTTCCATCGAGTCTGTGATGCCATCCAGCCATCTCTTTTAGAGCGCCCCCAAATAAAAAGTCAGCCACTGTTTCCACTGTTTCCCCATCTATTTTCCATGCCTACAGTAAAATTTTTTGTTGTTTTTTATTTGTATTTAGACCCCTGATTAATATTTCTTTGAAAGCAAATATGAAGCAGCTTGGCTACTTGTAGGTTCTAATGCCAAAAATATAATAAGTACTCAGAAAAGTATTTCTTTAAGAAAAATAAAAGAAAGGTTGAAGTTGAATATGAAATTTGACAACACAGTGGGAAAACAGTAATTGTTATCATAGGCCCATGCTCAATCACTCAGTCCTGTCTGACTCTTGGCACCTGGGGACTGTAGCCCACCAGGCTCTTCGGTCAATGGAATTCTCCAGGCAGGAATACTGGAGTGGGTTGCCATTTCCTCCTCCAGGGGATCTTCCCCACCCAGGGATCCATCTGGGGTCTCTTGTGCCTCTTGCATTGGCAGGTGGATTCTTTACCACTGAGCCACAAGGAAGCCCATTGTTATCACAGAGAAAACCAATATTATCGAGTGATTAATGAAAAGGCACCTTCTAGGAATCAAAATTGATCCAGTAGTAGGCAGCATAGCCACTCTAGTTTCCAAGGCAGAAAAAACTCTGTTTAGTCTTTTCCTCTCTAATGCCTTTGAGTTTCCAGAGATCATCTACCCTTGGCGAATATAGGAGTTTTGTGAGGCTTGTTAGCATTGATATGATATCTTCTGTTTTATTTGTGTTACGTATGCTTATGTTTTCTATTAATTCATGTGGAGAGGGCCTCCTTTTTCTTGACTTCAGTTTTCCGTGTGAAAGTGAAAGTGAAGTCGCTCAGTCGTGTCCGACTCTTTGCGATCCCATGGAGTGTAGCCTACCAGGCTCCTCCATCCATGGGATTCTCCAGGCAAGTATACTGGAGTGGGTTGCCATTTCCTTCTCCAGACATGAGTATCTTAGAAGTGAAGTCACTCAGTCGTGTCCGACTCTTTATGACCCCATGGACTGTAGCTTACCGGGCTCCTCCGTCCATGGGATTTTCCAGGCAAGAGTACTGGAGTGGGTTGCCATTTAATTACTGTTACTACTTCCGTCCTCTCTACAGAAGGAGGCATGATTGATCTGGTTAGTGAGTTTTGGAGAAAGGTGGTTTTTGGCTCTAATATTTCTCTTTGGGAGATCTAATTGACTACAATGAAGGAACACACTGCTCTGCACTCAACTCAGGTAGGAAAGTAAGTGGTCTAATCTCTACACTTGTCAGGGGTGGTCTGGAAGTGTTTGAGCTGTGCCTGCAATCCTTCTAGGGTGCAATAATAGGAAGTTATCTGTTGCTAGGTAATCAACACTTGCTCTCCAATATCACTTTATCAAATTATAGCTAATATTTTGATAATCATCTGTCAGGCTACCTTGTCCTATGTCTCAATTTAAAATTTAGGAAATTAAAGAATGTGTCATTTATTACTCTTATTCCCTAAACCCTCCCCCCTAAATTACATCTTTATAAAAGCACACTTGTATTGAGAGTGCTAGCCAGAAATTGGGGCATGACTATTTAGTAACTATTTCTAGAATCAATGATGAGAGGTATTATACTGTGGAAGGAGACACTGCTATCACTGGCTTAAGACTGTCAAGGGAAAGGTGTCCCAGATACAAATGATGCCTAATATACAACTATAGGTGATTATCTGCCAAACTACAAGTATCATAAATACAATCCTTATAATTCAAGTTCAGCACAATATATAAAATATACTAAAATTACCAA
The DNA here is from genome assembly GCF_014754425.2 of Oryx dammah. Taxonomy (NCBI): domain Eukaryota; kingdom Metazoa; phylum Chordata; class Mammalia; order Artiodactyla; family Bovidae; genus Oryx; species Oryx dammah. The sequence continues at coordinate 22,511,318 of NW_024070207.1, forward strand.
TGTAATGACAGTGACAGTGAAATACTGTACTCACAAAAGTCCTGGAAGCTGCTAATAAGAGACATTTCTGACCTATGAGATTCAGTATTACCTATCATTTCTGATTACCTATCACACCAGGGCTTCCATGGTGGCTCAGACGGTAAAGAATCCGCCTACAATGCAGGAGACTCAGGTTCGATCCTTGGATTGGGAAGATCCCCTGGAAGAGGGCACAGAAACTCACTCCAGTATTCTTGCCTGGAGAATTCTATGGGCAGAAGAGCCTGGTGGGCTACAGTCCATGGGGTCGCAAATAGTCAGACACGACTAAGCAACCAACACATCACTCCTCATAATCTGTAGCACAGTGTCAGGCACAAGATTCTTCTTCAAAAACACATCAAATTGGTTTGCTTTCCCTCTAATAATGCACAGTGATTTTACTTCTACTATTTCTGAAGCAGTGTGACTCAGTTCTTAAGGATAGAGGTAAATAACTTTTCCAAAAGAAACCAAAGACATGCATTGTCTTGTTGTATGCATTTGAACAATGATGGTCTCATTGTTTTTTTCCTTCATTTTTTGATTCTCTTTTTCATGGTAAACACTTATCTCTCAAAGCCATGCTCAGATATCACTTTCCCTATGCAGTCTTTCTTTTTTCACTACTATATCAACATAATGTCAATATTGTATGCATATATTTATCACATACTCATATGTGTGTTGTGATGAATTGCTATCATGTGTGCCTTCCACACTAAATTGTGAATTCTGTGATGGCAGCAATCATTTCTTTGTTGTGTGTCCCCAGTGGTTTCCATGTGGTCAGTTTCAGAAATTGCAGTCATAAATGGTTGCTGAATTATAAACTTCTAGCCTTAAGAGGTAGGACCATTTTCCAGCCATGTAAAAGCAAACAATGCATTTTTCCTTGATTTTGAAGTTATGTGATTGGTTGGTACCTATATCTGATTGCTAGATGTGGTAAATACAGACAAAGCTCATCAAATTTGTAGGAAGAGAATTCAGGCTTTCATGAATATACAAATTCACCATCAGCTGATACTGAATGTTTGTATTCCTATAAGACTGATTTCAGTGATCAAACTATACTATCCTGACTAGTCTCCCTGATGAGGGGGTTGTTTGCTATGAAACTTGTGACACAGAAATAAAATGAAGCAGAGGTAAAATGTGCCACAGATGACCAAATCTTTGAGTATGTCCTAATTACTTCAAAGCTTCTGCTCAAGGGCAACCAACCAAATAATTAGTGCCTATCAGTACTATCAAATGCTTATTACTTACTTTCTTTTCCTTAATTGCCAACAAAATAGGGATGATAACCCATTTCATAGAGCAGTAAAGAAAATTAAATGACATTATACATGTACTTGGAGAAGGAAATGGCAACCCACTCCAGTGTTCTTGCCTGGAGAATCCCAGGGACGGGGGAGCCTGGTGGGCTGCTGTCTATGGGGTCGCACAGAGTCGGACACGACTGAAGCGAGTTAGCAGCAGCAGCAGCAGCAGCAGCAGCAGCAGCATACATGTACTTACAATAGTACTTATATGTGGTTTAAATTTTTTAAAATTATTTTCAGTACTGAACAATTCTTTACCAGCTGAGCCACAAGGGAAGCCCATGAACAATTCTTGAAGCTGGTGGCAATGGCTCTGCCTCCTGTTTAAGCTGTTTGAGGATTTTCAGCAAGGAGGGCAAACTCCAGAAAGAGCTCATATCCACCCTCCTCTCTGCATGGAATTTGTAGTTTTAAGTACAGTGCACATTTTCAGGGTTTAGCTCAGTATCAACTCCTAAGTCCAAATAACCTCAGAAATTTAGTTAAGAGTCCAGTAATCTGACCAAACACTCTTCCCAAGCATAAAGTTAAGCCAATTATTATATGCTCAACCTGAAGAAATTTAATGCTTGACAACTTACTTAGGAAAGAAGGTAGGGACATTGAATTTAATTAATTGAATTAATTAAGAATAGAAGAAAATAGGGACATTGAATTAATTTAATATTGAAGGAATCAACCATAAAGTTGCTTATTTGCATATCAAAATATAATTTGATAATATTGGAAGCATGTCAGTTGCTGCCTGCTAAATGAGTATGCAATGCAATTCTTGATTAAAATGTTTGAATCGAGACATTAATTAGACATATTCCAAGATAACGCAAACCTCTCCCTGTTTCAAGGCAGATATTGCCATTATCCATATAAATATGATAGTATTTCTTTAAGCTTAGTTCTTCACAGAGTACATTTTACATGGTTATCAAGTATACTCCAATAAAATGGGGTAAGTACCCTGATTTCTATGCTACTTTGAACAAAATTCATTTAGTTTGACTTAGGCATATGAGTCTGAAATAAACTAAAGCCAATAATTTTTTAATATATTGCTTTCAATACACCCATTCTGACTGATGTTAAATTTCTCCCAAAGCTTGGAAAATTATTCAGAGGTATAATGTTAATCATGACATTTTGTTTACTACAGAAGCCCATTAAGATATTTGTTGGTCATTTGAAATAAAATAGAAGAGATTGGGGAAGAACAGTCAGAGAGATACACTAATTAATAGCTTTATTACAAAGGCTTTGGACGCTGAACTTGATACATTTCTAGAAAGAACAGTTATCTTAACCCTGCCAGTGCAGTTGGGAATTTGAAAAATAGGAATAGTTGGCTTGCTAAATGGATAATATATAATGTATAGTGTTGGATCATGCAAAGGAATAAAGCAAACAGATTATTATCACATTAAAATTTCAGTGCTAATTGAATTTTTGTTTTGCCTTGTGATTACTAAATCCTTACAAAAAAGCACTGCTGAATTTAAAATGGATAACCAACAGGGACCAACTATATAACACAGGGAACTCTGCTCAATATTATCAGTTCAGTTCAGTCACTCAATCATGTCCGACTCTTTGCAACCGCATGGACTGAAGCATGCCAGGCCTCCCTGCCCATCACCAACAATATTATATAACAACCTAAATGGATAAAGAATTTGAAAAAGAATAGATACATGTATATGCATAACTAAATCACTTTGCTATACACCTGAAACTATCACAACAATCAACTACACTCTAATATAAAATACAAAGTTTAAAAAAAGGGTTTGCTTAAATAGGTGTTTTGCAATGGAGTGATAGCTAGTTTTAAATCATTATAGCAGCAGTTTAATTTAATATTGTTTTATAAATATGCTGGGATTATTTGCATGTATATTTTGCTAAGCAAAATAAGACCCCAAATTCCTAGCAACAACATAATGATGTTGTGATGACAGTACCAAACAGATAATTACATATACGGTTTATTGCTTAACCACTCAATCACTAAAAATAAAATTTTAAACATCTCAGTAAAGCAAAAACTAAAGAGGTGATGTGTGCTGTTATACATATATGTATATTTTTTTATCCAGGTCTTCCAGGCTTTCTATGGTCCCAAGTGATCAGGCAGACACTCATTTCATTTATTCAACATTTGTTGAAGATTTAACATATACCAAGACATACATTTTTTTGTTGACGATTATGTGAGATCAAATACAAATTCTTGCTTTTTAAGATCTTAACATCTAGTTTCTATAATATTAAAAAATTTTTAGTTAAGTCTGGTTAAAATGAGTTAGTAACTTTATTATCTAGTGCTCCAATTGTGCTTCAAATATTTAGCAATAACTAAAAACCAGAAGTGCTTCCCTAGCAGCTCAGCTGGTAAGGAATCCACCTGCAATGCAAGAGACCTTGGTTTGATTCCTGGGTTGGGAAGGTCCCCTGGAGAAGGGATAGGCTACCCATTCCAGTATTCATGAGCTTCCTTGGTGGCTCAGATAGTAAAGAATCTGCCTGCAATATGGAAGACCTGGGTTTGATCCGTGGGTTGGGAAGATCCCCTGGAGGAGGGCATGACAACCTACTGCAGTATTCTTGCCTGGAGAATCCCATGAACAGAGGAGCTTAGCAGGCTACAGTTCATGATGTCCCAAAGAGTTGGACACGACTGAGCAACTAAGCACAGCACAGCAAGAACCAGAAACATAACAAGAATAAAAGGAAGTGAATAGAGTTGAAATCTGCTGGTCTCTGGAGCATGTAGTAGCTGCCAGGAGTTTGGCTCTTTTGAAATGGGTTCCATATGAGATGGAATCAATGCCAGTCTCTCACTATAAAGCCAGTGGCTGGGGATGAGGCACACTTTTCACTAAAGGAAGGAAAGACAAGTAACCTCACCGAACATGTTTAAATACATGCATATGCTTTGTTAAATAAATTAGTTCAGGAGAAAAAATATTTTTTAGGTGGAGCTGAAAATATTTGTTATCTACTTTCCCAAAACTATATCATATAGCTATGCCTCATCATATAGGTAAATAAATGTCAACTGGATTAAGAATTTAAAAGACCAAGACTCAACTTTATTTTTTTATTTTGTATTGGGGTATGGCTAATTAACAATGTTGTGATAGTTTCAGGTGGACAGCAAAGGGGCTTAGTCATACATGTACATGTATCCATTCTTCCCCAAACTCCCCTCCCATCCAGTCTTCCAAAGCACAACTTTAAAAAATAAGATATAGGTGAATATCTCTCTTACCTTGAGGAAAACGGAGGCTTTCTAAAACAAGCCATACTTAACACCAGAATTAAATAGTTTGACAAGTTTGAATATATTAAAAGAATGAACTTCCGTCCATTAAAAGACAATCTAGAGACAGAGAAGGTATTGCAGCACAAACAGCTGACAAAGGATTATTTGAAAATACAGCAAGAATTCTTGTAAACTCAAAAGAAAATAAGAAAAAGAAAAAAAAAAGAAAACATACCAAATCATGAACAAATATTTTGTAGAAGAAAAACATTTGTGAGGACTAAATATATGTTTAACTTTACAAAGAAGGGACTATAAACCAAGACCACAATGTGATAACAGTATGTACCCACTTCGATTAGTAAAGAGTCAAAAGTATTGAAGAGGATCCAGTATTGAATGAACAGAATCTCTTATATATCACTGTTGAGAGTATAAACTAGTACAACTACTTAGGAAAACAATTTGACATTTTTGTAAAAATGAATATTGACACACTCTACAAAACAAAAATGATATGAAAACTCTGGCACACATTTACAGCAGTACAGTTACATGTAAAGAAAAGTAAAATGACAAACAAAATATTCAAATACTTAGTGACTGAAGAATGGATAAATTATAGTATATTAATATAAATATATCCTAGAACTGCATGTACAGAATAGACAACTTTTAGTAGTATATTTTTGAGTGATAAAACAACATTTTATGTACTATTATACCTTTGAAAATGTACCAAAAACCAAATAAGTAAAATGATACATGTTTAAGCATACATACACATACAAATTAAATTTTAAAATAGCATTCAGGATAGTAACTAGCTTTGTTGGGAGAGAAATAGGATAAAGAAGTAGTACATAGTGTACATTACAACGGACAAATGAGCAGATAATAATAAAACAACTTATTGCTTTTATACTAACAAATGAAGGGAAAAAGGAGCTTATACAGAACATTTTCAATCTAAGTTGAGAATGGAGAATTAAATGGGATAAAGGGATGAAAATAAAAGAAAAATATTAAAATATAATTTGAAATATAACATATTAAAAATAAATTTCTATGGGAAACAAAGATTGTTTCAACTTTTTTAAAAGCCGGAAAACTGTTGTTATAAAGAGAAATACCAAAATAAACTGGAGATATCAAGGGAACATTTCATGCAAGGATTGGCATGATAAAGGACAGAAATGGTAAGGACCTAACAGAAGCAGAAGATATTAAGAAGAGATGGCAACAAAACACAGAAGAACTATACAAAAAAGGTTTTAATGACCTGGATAACCATGATGATGTGATCACTTGCCTAGAGCCAGACATCCTGGGGTACGAAGTCAAGTGGGCCTTAGGCAGCATCACTATGAACAAAGCTAGTGGAAGTGGTGAAATTCCAGCTGAGGTATTTCAAATCCTAAAATGTCATGTTCAACTGGAATTCCATCACATCCACTAGCTTTGTTCCAAAATCACTCCAGATGGTAACTGTAGCCTTGAAATTAAAAGATGCTTGCTCCTTGAAGAAAAGCTGACAAACCTAGACAGCATATTAAAAAGCAGAGACATCACTTTGCCAAAAAAAGATCCCTCTAGTCAAAGCTATGGTTTTTCCAGTAGTCGTGTATGGATGTGAGAGTGGACTATAAAGAAAGCTGAGCACTGAACAAATGATGCTTTTGAAGTGTGATGTTGGAGAAGACTCTTGAGAGTCCCTTGGACTGCAAGGAGTTCCAACCAGTCAATCCCAAAGGAAATCAGTCCTGAATATTCATTGGAAGGACTGATGTTGAAGCTGAAACTCTAATACTTCAGCCACTAGATGTGAAGAACTGAATCATTGGAAAAAATCCCTGATGCTGGGAAAGATTGAAGGTGGAAGGAGAAGGGGATGATAGAGGATGAGATGATTGGATGGCATCACTGACTCAATGGATGTGAGTTTGAGTTGGTGATGGACAGGGAAGCCTGGCGTGCTGCAGTCCATGTGGTCGCAAACAGTCGGATATAACTGAGCAACTGAACTGAACTGAACTGAAGGCTGACATTTCCAAAAGATTTGTAAAGTAAACAAAATTTTCAAACAGGATTTGAAAAAAAATCTTGTAAGCTGAAAACCTAAGAGAAGTTGCTATATCTAATTACAAAAGACACTCAGGAAACCTCTGAATGCTTGAGAATAACTTTTACCCTTAGAACTAATGAGACTTGAGGGTGAGCTATAATTTTTTTTTTAAAGTTCAGTATTCTAATAAAGCCATCATTGTGCCACTTCACACCTTCAATACATCTAGCACCTTTAACAGTTCACATAGATGATCTCATTTCTGGAAATTAAGAAGAACAGGATGTGCACCTGTCATGGGCGTGAAAATGCTCACAGGGTACTTGAAAGAGAATTACTGTGAGAAGCCATGTTCTTGCAGCCTTCGGAAGAAAAGGGCAGCAAGCCAATGTCCATAAATTGCTTCCTCTTGAAGAAAATACAGTTACATGATTAGATAGATAGATATACTCTTGCTATTAAGATGTCAACAAAGAGAATAAATTATATTCATAAATTCATTTTTACAATCACAAAATTCATCATAAAAACAATTAACTGGAGATTTTCTGTTTACCTGCTGCATTAAAACTTAAGAGAATTTTACTTGTTCATTTGAAAAAATGTAAAGATAAAATTCAAGGTCATATTGCTTTATTGAAGTGACTTACACATTCCAAACTAGCTATTTGGGATAGACTTATTATAACACTTGGCTTTTATTTTTAACAAAATATTTTACTTTGTTACAATTTCCTTTCCTTTCCTTATAGGTGACTTTGCAATCAAAAATAATTCTTGTTACCATATAAGAATGAAATTATTGCTTACACTTTCATCTTCTACATGAAATATATTTTTACAAAAATAGAAAATTTTAACATAAATTTTAAAAAAAGTTGTTCTGTCAAAGAAATAATATAAGATTGTTTCTAGTCAATGAATATTTATGAATGTAATTATTTTTTATCATAAAAGAGAATATACTCTTGCTTTCATATGATCTTGGCACACACAAAAAAATAGTGGCTTTAAAACATCATATCTGACAGCTGTTGTCACTGCCGCCTCTCCTGATGTCTTCTAAAATGCCTGAATACATTTTTTTATTTCTATTTTTACTTTATTTTGCTTTACATTACTGTATTGGTTTTGCCATACATTGACATGAATCTGCCACGGGTGTACATGAGTTCCCAATCCTGAACCCCCCTCCCACCTCCCACCCCATATCATCTCTCTGGATCATCCCCATGTACCAACCCCAAGCATCCTGTATCCTGTATTGAACATAGACTGGCACTTCGTTTCTTACATGATAGTATACATGTTTCAATGCCAGTCTCCCAAATCATCCCACCCTCTCCCTCTCCCGCAGAGTCCAAAAGTCTGTCCTATACATCTGTGTCCCTTTTGCTATCTTGCATACAGGATTATCATTACCATCTTTCTAAATTCCATATATATGTGTTAGTATACTGTATTGGTGTTTTTCTTTCTGGCTTATTTCACTCTGTATAATTGGCTCCAGTTTCATCCACCTCATTAGAACTGATTCAAATGTATTCTTTTTAATGGCTGAGTAATACTCCATTGTGTATATGTACCACAGCTTTCTTATCCATTCATCTGCTGATGGACATCTAGGTTGTTTCCATGTCCTGGCTATTATAAACAGTGCTGCAATGAACATTGGGGTACATGTGTCTCTTTCATTTCTGGTTTCCTCGCTGTGGATGCCCAGCAGTGGGATTGCTGGGTCATAAGGCAGTTCTATTTGCAGTTTTTTAAGGAATCTCCACACTGTTCTCCATAGTGGCTGTACTAGTTTGCATTCCCACCAACAGTGCAAGAGGGTTCCCTTTTCTCCACACCCTCTCCAGCATTTATTGCTTGTAGACTTTTGGATCGCAGCCATTCTGACTGGTGTGAAATGGTACCTCATTGTGGTTTTGATTTGCATTTCTCTGGTAATGAGTGATGTTGAGCATCTTTTCATGTGTTTGTTAGACATTTGTATGTCTTCTTTGGAGAAATGTCTATTTAGTTCTTTGGCCCATTTTTTGATTGGGTCATTTATTTTTCTGGAATTGAGCTGCATAAGTTGCTTGTATATTTTTGAGATTAGTTGTTTGTCAGTTGCTTCATTTGGTATTATTTTCTCGCATTCTGAAGGCTGTCTTTTCACCTTGCTTATAGTTTGCTTTGTTGTGCAGAAGCTTTTAATTTTAATTAGATCCCATTTGTTTATTTTTGCTTTTATTTCCAGTATTCTTGGAGGTGTATCATAGAGGATCCTGCTGTGATTTATGTCGGAGAGTGTTTTGTCTATGTTCTCCTTTAGGAGTTTTAAAGTTTCTGGCCTTACATTTAGATCTATAATCCATTTTGAGTTTGTTTTTGTGTATGGTGTTAGAAAGTGATCTAGTTTCATCCTTTTACAAGTGGTTGATCAGTTTTCTCAGCACCACTTGTTAAAGAGATTGTCTTTAATCCTTTGTATATTCTTGCCTCCTTTGTCGAAGATAAGGTGTCCATAGGTGTGTGGATTTATCTCTGGGCTTTCTATTTTGTTCCGTTGATCTATATTTCTGTCTTTGTGCCAGACCATACTGTCTTTATGATTGTGGCTTTGTAGCAGAGCCTGAAGTCAGGCAGGTTGATTCCTCCAGTTCCATTCTTCTTTCTCAAGATTGCTTTGGTGCTTTGGCTGTTCGAGGTTTTTTGTATTTCCATATAAATTGTGAAATTATTTGTTCTAGCTCTGTGAAAAATACCACTTGTAGCTTGATAGGGATTGCATTGAATCTATAGATTGCTTTGGGTAGTATACTCGTTTTCACTTTATTGATTCTTCCAATCCATGAACATGGTATCTTTCTCCATCTATTATTGTCCTCTTTGATTTCTTTCATCGGTGTTTTATAGTTTTCTATATATAGGTCTTTAGTTTCTTTAGGTAGATATATTCCTAAGTATTTTATACTTTTCGTTGCAATGGTGAATGGAATTGTTTCCTTGATTTCTTTTTCTACTTTCTCATTATTAGTGTATAGGAATGCAAGGGATTTCTGTGTGTTGATTTTATATCCTGCAACTTTAGTCTCCTGATGTCTTCTAAAATGCCTGAATACATTTTTTTTTAAAAAGTAAAACACACAACTTTTGAGAAAAATGGATTTAATGACAAACTTTGCCAAAATTAAGGAATTTTCACTAACACTAATATAATGGAATTTGATTAAATACACACACAAATACACACACCATGATGTCCTTCACAAAACAGAGTAGCTGCATTTTAAAAATGGAAAAAAAAAGTAAAGATAAAAATGGAAAAAGATTAATTGAAGATCCTGAAAAGCCTCAAAATATCATTTCACAGAGTGTGAATAATTGGAGCAGTCCCTGCCTAATACAAGCTGAACAGAACCCCCTAATTTGGAGGATGTTGGCTGTAAGTTGGGTAAAAATGGGGACAAATGTAGAACAGGCACTTTGACCAAATTCATTACTATAGATCCACACCACATGGAATCAGCTGCAAGTGGGCCACAAGGTCAGACCTAACAGAAAACCTAATGGTGCTGTGGCTTTGCTGCTCCTGACTTCCACCTTAGCAGTAATGGACAGGAATGCTAAGAAAATGCCCTGACTCAGCCACATTCTGTAACTGGTGGAGAGTTTAGACAGAGCAGAGAAAAATATCCACAACATTTAAAATCATGGAATAGCAATTCACTAAATGGTGAAGAGGAAGTGTGCAGAGACAAATCTTCCCTAAAAGACCAGCCCCAAACTCCAAATTCTTCCCCCACTCAAGCTCAGGTGGCTTTTCTTGCCTGGGAAATCCCATGGACAGAGGATCCTGGTGGGCTGCAGTCCATGAGGTCTCAAAGAATCAGACACGACCTAGTGACTAAACAACAGACCTCAGTATCACTCATTTGGTCACATAAAGATATATCAACCGACATGTCCTGCAAAACTTCTGAGTCATTAAGTCCAATAGTATTCAGACACAGTGAGGGAATCCAAGGAAACTTTTTATACACTAATTTGGTTAATGACCAGTTTAATATAGACCTGCCCCCAATTAAAAGATAGATAGTTACTTTGTGAAGCCATTGTGCCAAACAAAAGAAAAAGATGAACATGAGATTTAAATAGAAGTAGAGAACAAAGAAAACATTCAACAGAGTGAAAAGGCAAAAATGAATAGCCCACTTTTTATGTTTTGTTTTGCTTTTATTTAATTTTAATTGGAGGATAATTGTTTTACAATATTGTGTTGGTTTCTGCCATACATCAACATGAATCAGCCATAGGTGTATGTATGTCCCGTCCATCTTGAACCTCTCTCTCACCTCCCACACCATCCCACTCCTCTAGGTTGCCACAGAGCACTAGATTAGTGGTCCCTGCGTCATAAAACAGATTTCCACCAGCTATCTAATTTTACATATGGCAATGTATATGTTGCAATGCCACTCTCCCAATTTGCCCCACTCTCTTCCCCATGTGTCCACTAGTCTGTGCTGTGTGTCTGCATCTCCATTAATAGCCCATTTTTGAATAGACATTGCCCCCAACTTTAAAAGAACCCTATGAATGGCCAACAAGTGTATGAAAAGATGCTCAACATCACTGATCATCAGAGAAATGCAAATCAAAATCAAAATGAGCTATCACTTCATATCTGTTAGGATGGCCATTATTCAAAAAAAAAGAAAAAGAAGAAAAAGAAAAGAAAAGAACCATTTGTGAGGATGTAGAAAAACTGGAACAATTATGCACTGTTGATGGGAATGTAAAGTAATGCAACTACTATGGGAAAAGGTACAGAGGCTCTTCAAAAAATTAAAAATGGAACTACCATATGATCCAAACCAATTTCTGGGTATATATTCAAAGGAAATAAAATCAGTATCTCGAAGACTCCCATCTTCATTGCAGCATTATTCACAACAAATAGGAGGTGGAAGCAACCCAAATGTCCATCAAAGGATGAATGGATAAAGAAGATGCTGTATATGATACAATGAAATACTATTGAGCCATAAAATATAAGGAAATCTTGTCATAGACAAAAATATAGTTGGACCTTGAGGGCTTTAGGTTAAGTGATATAAGCTAGTCACAGACGGACAAATAACTACATGATTCCATTTATACAAACGAGGTATCTAAATACTCAAACTCATTGAAGCAGAAAGTAGAATGTTGGTTACTAAGGAGGAACTGGGAAGAAGAGAAAAAGGAAGTTTGCTACTCAATGGGTGTAAGGTTTTAATCATACAAGATGAATGAGTTGTATAGATCCATCATACATTGTGCTTACTGTTAACAATACTGTATTGTACACTTAAAACTTGTTAAGAGGGTAAGTCTCATGTTATTGGTTAGAGGCTTTTAGCTTGGTATAGTTGTAACTGACTTTTTAAAAAAGTCTGCTACTGAAATCCGTATTTTGCAAGAGTATATTTTTGAAAATATTATCAGATCCCAGAAACCAGTATTCATATCTGCCAATGGCAAATGTGTGAAATATGTAAAAATGTAAAAAGCAGCTTTTAGGGGTATTTTTAGTATTTGAAATGATCTGATGCAATTAATAAATTCTCATCTTGTTTTTTAATCTAAAAAAAATTAAAAGAGGACACTTCTGAAACTATTTACTAGAGTAAGCAGAAATAATTTTTAGAAAACATCTGCTTCCTACTTTCAATAAAATTTAAATAAACAATGAATCTATAAGAGAAATGTTGAATCTTGGAGAAATAGTGCAACAGATTCATAGGAAAATGGAGATAGGAATGTTCTGGAATGAATATAATTAAAGAAGTAAGAACATGACACAGAATACAATGTTTCTAGAAACACTAAACTACTAGAGAATCAACCAGTAAGAAAACATAAAAATATTCTTAAATGAAATGTAATGTAAAAAATACAACCCAAATAATATCCACTGAAATAGGAAAGATTGTGGTAAAGGAAGTAAAATACAGTAAATTTTTAATGAGCCCCTTCTCCAGGGGACCTTCCTGACCCAGGGATCAAACCCATGTCTCTTTACCCGGGTTCTTTATCACTAGTGCCACCTGGAAAGTCCCTTTCAAAGAAGATTAGTACATATTAATAGTAAGAGACTCAGTGAATATTTTATACATGAAGAAATGAAAGAATGAGGAATATTAATCTAACCCTAAGTGGTAAAAGCACATAACTTAAGGTTGAAAATGAAGCAATACATATGCATTTAAAAATGTATTTTCTTTGTTTGAACCTCAAGTAAAGAGGTTTCAGTTACTGTAGTCTTGTTTCTTAATTTATAATGCATTATCATTATTTGTGAAAGAAGTCCTTATTTATTTTCCCTTTTTTAAGCTTCATACTCCACTTCTTTTCCCTTCTACCTCATAAGCAAGTATGTTAGTAAGTTGAATGTATATCTGCATATTTGAATGAGTGTTTTGCAAAACATGTATCTTGCATGTTTTTCTAATTTGTGTAAATGGTATTGTCTTATATCATTCTGTTTTTTATTTATTTTATTTGAACCAAGTATTGTGTTTTTAAGATCCATTCATGTTGCTCTATGTATATCTAAAGCATGTGTCTAACTGTTACATAATAAATACTCCACATGTACATTGACCACATTTAACCAGTGATCAAGATTGAGTAGCCTCTTATTCTCCTTCTTAACAATATATTTCAATAAATATCTTTGAATATATACCCTTATGAAGCTATATTATTATTATTTGGGGATATATATCTAGGAAAGGAATTGGTGGGCCATAGGATACACATATATGTAATTTACCTATATGAATATTGCCAGATTTCTCTAAAGAAAGACAACACAATTACATTCCTACCTGCAGAACATGATGGTGAATATCTTAGCTAAAGTTCCCCAAAAGAATGAGACAAGGATTTATATACAGATAATTTATGGGAGAGGTGATCTCAGAAAGCAGCATTAGCCACTGGGGAGACAGAGACAGAGAAGGAAGGAAAGCCAGTAATGTGTGTATTAATGACTTAGCTCTGATAGGGGCAAAGAGGACTCAATTCTGCTAAGAGTATCTGAAAGCATACAGAATCACCACCAGTTATGTTTGATAAAAAGACCAAAGGCAGAAGCATTTGTCAGCTTATGACATTCACAGGTCAGTGTTTGTTCCTGGTGGTGTTAACCCCACCTGTCCTTCTCTGGCCCCTGCACTTCTGATCTGTGCATGCCCTTGGGACTAGTGCGCTTCTATAGCTGTCCAAACATTGAAAGAGCCCAGCATGGAAAGCAGAGACATGTGATATGTGCATGAGATGAGCTGAGCTGCAAGTGTTCACAGACCTGTACCAAGAGGATTAAAACCAGAGGTGAGGCAGAAAGGCGTGAGTCAAGGCACCAGAGCATCTGGCATAGTTCCCACATCCTTATTTCCTTACTAACATGACTTATCCAGTCTCCTAATTTTTGCTGTTTTGTTGTGTTAGTTGCTCAGTCGTGTCCAGCTCTTTGCGACCCCATGGGCTGTAGCCTGCCAGGCTTCTCTGTCCATTGGATTTCCAGGCAAGAATACTGGAGTGGGTTGCCATGCCCTCCTCCAGGGGATCTTCCTGACCCAGGGGATCTTCCTGACACAGGGTCTCCTGCATTGCAGGCAGAAACTTAACTGTTTGATCCACCAGGTTAGATTTAAAGTGATAGCTCTTCATTATTTTAATTTGTGTTTCTCTCATTTCTAATGAGCATGAGCATCTCTTCATACACTTTCTAGCCTTTAATGTTTCCATTTCTGTTAACTGCTTGTTTGTATTCATTGATCATTTTTCTACTTAATTTCTTGTCTTTATCTTATTTTATATAAATTAACAATTTGTGCAGTTTTGAGAGAGTCAATTTCTAGGCAGGTTGATAAGAAGTCTGGAGGAGAAAGGGGTCTGGGGCTCTCAAGGAGGAGATAGGAGTCTGGAATTCTCAGGGAGGAGGAAAGGACAAATTTTTTTTTCTATATTCTTTAGCAAGAATTCTATAACAACAATGTATCTTGATTGAGGACATATTTCTCCTTCTTAAGAACCTTCTGACTAATCCTGTTATCTTAAAATGTAAATTGTGGGAGTGGATCTAGTAAGATTTTTACAACCTTAAGACATTCTTTTGATTTATTGTAATAACCAATTGAAAAAGTATATAACTCCCTTTTCTAAGACTAGCAGTTGGGCACTCTCCATTCCCCTTCTGATGTCTACATCAGAAGCTTTCTCTGTCCTTTTTCCTTTTTATTAAAACTCTGCTACACAAAAGCTCTTGAGTGATCAAGCCTGGTCCCTGGTCCTGAAGCTAAATCTTCAGAGATCAGGAATTCAACATCCTTCACCATAAGCTATCAGTTTTAAACACTAAATATATTTATTTCTACTGTTATTGTCACTTATCTTTGTCTATTGTGTCTTTTGTTGAACATAAACTTTGAATTTTAATTTAATTGGGTCATTTTCTGCTTTATGAATTATACTGGTAAAATATCATTTCAACAGTTCTTTCACAAGCTTCCCTGGTGGAATCCTCCTGCCAATGTAGGATACCAGGGTACAATCCCTGGGTCGGGAAGATCCCTTGGAGGAGGAAATGCCAACCCACTCCAGTATTCTTGCCTGAGAAATCCTATGGACAGAGGAGCCTGGCGGGCTACACAGTCCATGGGGTTGCAAAAGAATCAGACATGTCTTACTGAATAAACAAAAAACAGTCCTTTCTTTGCCTGCCCCTGGGACACACAAATATCTCCTTCATTCCTATATGCTAGCATTATAGTTTTATCTTTCATGTTTATGTCAATAATTCATCTAGGGTCCAAATTTTTTATGTTTTGTTAGCTAATTTCATCTTTCTTCATAAAGTGTTCAGTTTTCCCAAGATTATTAATTAAACAGTCTTTCAGGTGTTCATTGATTTGTGGTAACCATTTAGACAATATGAATTTTGGGCTCTCTTCTGCTCCACTGGTCTATTTACTCACCAACACCACACTGGTGTTACTGCTGTGATTTTATTAAGTCAGTATCTGGTACGACAATTCTGACTTTTCAAGATTGATCCAGCTCCTTACAGTACATTATTCCTTCATATGAATTTTGGAGTAATTAATAAAGTTCCTCAAGAAATAAAATTGAAATATTTGTTTTGAATGCACTGAATGTAATGGTCATTTTAAGAAAGAATTAACATCTTTATAACTGCTAAACCATATCATCAAAAACATAAAATGTCTCTCCATTTGTTTAAATGATCATATGCAATTTTTTCCAGTTTCATTAAGGTATACTTGACAAATAAACAGTTTTATATATCTAAGGTGTGCAACATTTTGATATATCATTGTGAAATGATTACCACAATCAGGCCATTTAACATTTCCATCATCTCACATACTAACCATTTTTTTTGTGTGTGTGTGATGAGAACATTTAAGATCTACTCTCTTAGAAAGTTTCAAGTATACAAAAGTGTATTATTAAATATAGTCACCTTGTTGTACATTAGATTTCCAAAACTTACGTATCCTGCATAACTGAGACTTTGTAGCTTTTGACCAACATCTATTTACCCCCACCCCTTACTACCACTATTCTATCTTCTCTTTCTGTAAGTCGGTATATTTAATTTACCATAGATATGAAATTTACAGACATGTCTTTATGCAACTTCAATAAAGGCCAGGTTTTAAACTTCAGGGGCTTTCAAAGCAAGAAACATTCCAGAAACTGTTTGCTGCTCTTTACCATCTGTCTTTTCATGACAATATCATCCATTCACAGGGTGGGAGAATTTCCAGTTTTTCTCTTGACATCTGGTCACATAATTTAGGTCTACAAATGGAAATCAAAATGCAGAATTGAACCTATTATCTAAATTATTCTGCCTTCAGTCTCTCTGCACACCCAGACCTAAATAAAATCCAGAAAAAGATGCATGAAATATTCACAAATACAAAGCAGAAATATTTGATAAGCTTTTATCAAAATAGTGAAAATAATTGCCCTTCAATTCATACTAAAAGCTTTTTTCCTCGATGTATAGTACTGTTCCAGATGGTTTGAATATATTAAAAAATAGCTCATGAAGAAAGACAGAATATATCAGGAGAAATGTGACATGTTTAATGCTAAAGGAATGTTGATTAAAAGGTCTCCTGGGAGATTAAAAGATCTCCTAAGAACTGGGCACAGAATAAAATCAGTGAAGCAAAATTTCATAATGGTTGATGATTATAATTTTGTTCTTAACCAAATTGATGTAAACTGATTGAGAAAAACAAAGATGCCAAACAGTGGCAGTGGCATTAGTAAAGATATGGTGGAAAGAGGGAGCAAGATGTATTAATGATAGTGATTTGACTGAAGAGATGGGCGGTATTATGAGAAATGTAAAATACATTTATGGAGATAAGAGTGATAGAATAAACTGATTGAGAATTTTACATGTTTGGCAAAGGATGTATAACTTCCATTTACAGAGGTAAAGTGAAGTAGGACGTTTTGCCAACCCTCTTACTTTGAAAACAATCAACCCAGAAATATGGCTTTAAAAGAAAACAAAACAACCTTCTGATGTAGGACACGATGGCATAAACACATCTCTTCTGGCTTCTCTCTACTAAGTACAAGTGAAAATATGGAAATAGTACTGTAAAATAGACAGTCATGGAGAATCCTAACAAGTTAAAAAGAGAAAAGAGACTTCCCAGGGGACTGCAGAACTTGAGGAGAAATACAGCTACCCAGTATCTGACCACCCACCTGGGGAAGAAGCAAAACCAGGCCCAAAGTCTCTTGGCTCTCCAAAAGACAGAAAGCATGCCAGGTTCAGTGTCTTGATGGAGTGGTAGTCCCACTGGCACTGTATCATCAGAAAAACAGGACCTGGGAAGAACTCTCTGTTCCACAGACCCAGCTGCTCCCAGTAGGACCTGGTGGGACCCAGTAGGCCAATGAAGTATTGGATTGGCCAAAAAATTCATCCAGGTTTTTTTTGTTTTTTGTTTTTTGTTTTTTTTTTTTTTTTTGTAATATCTTGCCCAATCCAATATATCCTACACTTTCAGGCAGCACTAGGAAGGATCAGAGGGAACTCTACCAGCACCAAGTGACCTGGCAAAGTGTGGTCCATGTGTCCCATCAGGCCCGATATCTCCCATCTCCACTAGGGGCATCATGCCTGGGGAAACACATTGAAAGAATAATTGGTATGACATTTTACACATTCTTTTTCAGAAAGCAAACAGAAGTGGCTAGAACACTTTCCAACTTATCTTGTGTGACCAGTTTTACCCTAATACCAAAACTACATAATGGCAGTACAAAAAAATGAAAACTTCAGACTGATAGGTGTCATAAACTTAACCTCAAAATATTTCAACAAAATATTAGCAAGACATTGTATAAAAGTAAGGTGTTCATTCTTCTTAAACTGTTTGTTAGAATTCTCCAGGGAAACCATCTGGACCTGGAGATTTCTTTTTCAAGAACTTTTTAATTGCACATTCAGTTTCTTTAACGATTAAAGGGTTATTCAGATTGTTTATCTTGTTGAGCTTGGTACTTCATGATTTTTAAGAAATTGGTTCATTTCTTCAGAGATGTTGAAATTATGACCCTTCAGTTGTTTACAAAATCGTCTTGAAAGTGAAGTTGCTCAGTCGTGTCCGATTCTTTGACACCCCACGGACTGTAGCCCACCAGGCTCCTCTGTCCATGGGATTCTCCAGGCAAGAATACTGGAGTGGGTTGCCATTTCCTTCTCCAGGGAGTCTTCCTGACCCAGGGATTGAACCCAGTTCTCCCGCATTGCAGGCAGACGCTTTAACCTCTGAGCCACCAGGGAAGCCCAATGAATGCAAGATATGTAGCTATATCTTCTAGTTTATTTCTGATATTGGGAGCTTTGTGTTTTCCCCCCTCAATCTTGCTTAAGTTTTGCAAATATTATTAATTTTTTAAATATAACCAACTTTCTCAGATTTCTTCCATTTTTTTTCATTGATTTCTGTTATTATGGTTATCTCCTTCCTTCTCTTTGCTTTGGTTTTACTTTACTCTTTCTAGTTTCTTTAGTAAAAACTCACTAAGGATTTGAGGACTTATGTCACATAATTTCATAATATTTTTTAAATCCACAAACAAGAAACAGAAAACTAAAAATATTAGGGGATAATATCTCCAATGGGAGGCAAATGAACCAGTCTAAATGAGCCACATGAAGTGGTTGGTAAATTATTTGTACAGATAACTCAGACCAATAAAATCTTTCACAAGAATTTGTTGCAAAAGTAAATATTTCCTTGAATTATCTTAACGATTTTCTCAATTGTCCAATTTATATTGACAGCAAAGAACTTAAAATAATATAGAACTTAAAATAACATAAAAGGCAAATAGTCTTTAAAAATACTGTATGCTGAGAAAAAGGACAAACAGAGACAAGTGAATAGAGAACACAAGAGAATATCTTGTGGTGTTTGCACCCAAAGCAGTAGAGAGGATTTCAGGGGCAAAAAGAATCAGCAGAAATGAAAAAATCAACAAGTCTAAGCAGAAATGAGATTGATAAAGAAAATTAGGAACACCAAAGTTAAGAAGTGAGATTCAATTTACATAACAGAAGATAAGAAAACATGAATAAGAAAGAGGAATTAAGAGGAGTTATAAAGATGATTCCAAAGATAAGCAATGCCAAAAAATGCTCAAACTACCACACAATTGCACTCATCTCACACGCTAGTAAAGTAATGCTCAGAATTCTCCACGCCAGGCTTCAGCAATATGTGAACCGTGAACTTCCAGATGGTCAAGCTGGTTTTAGGAAAGGCAGAGGAACCACAGATCAAATTGTCAACATTCGCTGGGTCATCGAAAAAGTAAGAGAATTCCAGAAAAATATATATTTCTGCTTTATTGACTATGCCAAAGCATTTGACTGTGAATCACAATAAATTGTGGAAAATTCTTCAAGAGATCAGAATACCAGACCACCCGACCTGCCTCTTGAGAAACCTGTATGCAAATCAGGAAGCAACAGCTAGAACTGGACATGGAACAATAGACTGGTTCCAAATAGGAAAAGGGGTACGTCAAGGCTGTATATTGCCACCCTGCTTATTTACCTTACATGCAGAGTATATCATGAGAAACGCTGGGCTAAATGAAGCACAAGCTGGAATCAAGAGTGCCAGGAGAAATATCAATAATCTCAGATATGCAGATGACACCACCCTTATGGCAGAAAGTGAAGAAGAACTGAAGAGCCTCTTGATGAAAGTGAAAGAAGAGAGTGAAAAAGTTGGCTTAAAGCTCAACATTCAGAAAACTAGGATCATGGCAGTTGGTGCTATCACTTCATGGCAAATAGATGGGGAAACAGTGGAAACAGTGTCAGACTTTATTTTTTGGGGGGCTCCAAAATCACTGCAGATGGTGACTGCAGCCATGAAATTAAAAGATGCTTACTCCTTGGGCAGAAAGTTATGACCAACCTAGACAGCATATTAAGAAGCAGAGACATTACTTTGCCAACAAAGATCCAGCTAGTCAAGGCTATGGTTTTTCCAGTAGTCATGTATGGATGTGAGAGTTGGACTATAAAAAAGCTGAGTGCAGAAGAAGTTGATGCTTTTGAACTGTGGTGTTGGAGAAGACTCTTGAGAGTCTCTTGGACTGCAAAGAGATCCAACCAGTCCATCCTAAAAGAAATCAGTCCTGGGTGTTCATTGGAAGGACTGATGTTGAAGCCGAAACTCCAATATTTTGGCCACCTTATGCAAAGAGCTGACTCATTTGAAAACACCCTAATGCTGGGAAAGATTGAAGGCAGGAGGAGAAGGGGATGACAGAGGATGAGATGGTTAGATGGCACCACTGACTCAGTGGACATGAGCTTAGGCAAATGGGGTTGCAAAGAGTCAGACACGACTGAGGAACTGAACTGAAGTGATAAAGATGAGGAGCTTTACTTAGAAATGATGGTAGGGGCTTCCCTGGTGGCTTAGTGGTAAAGAAGCTGCCTGCCAGTGCAGCAGACATGGGTTTGATCCCTGATCTGGGATGATCCCACATCCCGAGGAGCAACTAAGCTGGTGTGCCACAACTATTGAGCCTGTGCTTTAGAGCCTGGGAGCTGTAACTACTGAGCCCATGTGGTCTAGAGCCCACACTCCTCAACAAGAGAAGCCACCACAATGAGAAACCTGTGCACTGCAACTAGAGGGTAGCTCGCCACAATTAGAGAAAAGCCCGCCCGACAAAGAAGACTCAGCACAGCCAAAAATAAATAAATAATGTTATTTAATTAAAAATAAAAGAATGTTGGTGAAGCAGTGAAGTCTAGCAGTTGATAAAGCTTGCCAGGGCTAGACTCACAATATGCCATTTACTAGATGTGAAAATTAAGACAAATTATTTATCTTCTTTCAGCCTTTGTTTCTTCATCTGTAAAGCAAGGAATGATAAAAGTTAAAACTTGACAGGGTTGTTGTGAGGATTAAATGAGATAATGTGTAGTCATTTAACTTGATGTTTACATGTAGTAAACAAGGAATATTAGCTATAATTATGATTCTGGCCACATCTTTATATATACATATCTCAGTACTTATATTGAGTATCTATTAAATTTTTACAGTTCTCCAAATGTTTTTATTGTTTTCAGGGTCATCGTTCAACATGTCTCTACCACAGTCTCTTTTCCTGACCATAACTTTACAAGTTCTAGTTTGCTTATTCAGCACTTTCTACTATGACCATTTTACAGGCAAAGAAACCGAGGCCCAGGGAAATCAGTAAGTTGTCCAAAGGCATCCAGATGACATTGGGTGCAACTTTGTAGAGATTTATTACCTGGTGAGAAAATAGATGGAAGAAAGTAAATAATTAAAATCTGTTACAGCTTTAAACGTTTAACTATGATAAGATAAATGGGGAAAGCACCACATCCATAAGGAGGAAAATGTCAAACCTGACTCAGAAAAAAGTATTGGCTGATTCCTTAATAGTCTCTATAGCGATGAATTTCCTTATGATTTTGTTAGCTAACATTGTGAAATGTCTTGACTGTTAGTTCAGAAAACTAACAATCTATAAGAAGATAGACAGCATCTCTTAAGACTGGAAAAATATTGGCTGATTGAATTAGTTGACTTAGGATGGTATCAGTACAATGATTTTTTTCCTTTAAAGGATTGGATTGTATGAGTGGGGCTTATCATTATTAATTAAAATGTTATTTTTCAGATTATAAATATCAAGGGATTTGGATATCTAACAGCTTAAAATGTCATTCAATATGCAACTTAGATGTGCAAAAGGACTTTTATGTTTCTATAATTGTTATTTATGTTTAACACGAACCTTTGTTTTGCCCCTGGGGATAGACTTAATCTAGTGAATTCAGAGTAAACTCAGATAATTTGGGATTTTCTCATCTGTTTTAGGGTAAATGCATTACATTCATGATTTGTCTGTCTTTTTTTTTTCTTAATATACATTTTCTTAGCCTGATTTCTTTGAACTTTTATGTTTCAAAAATCAAAAGCCAGAAAGTTTGAGATTAACAAACCTGTTCTTGTAAGTTGCTGCCTCTCTGATGAACTTCAAAGCCTATTTTGAAATCTCTTTTGAAACTCAAAAGCTGAGAATTTATTCCTGTTTGAATTTCTGTCATAACTGTACCTTGAAGGTGGTGAGTACAGAATGATATCATTGCCTTTGCATTGATGGGATGGAATTGGGAGAGCAAAATATATACTATGTCATATTTTATAAATTTATTAAATAAAATTAAAATATTAGTCTCAAGTCCTTCCAACCAATAAGATGTTCTACATGTAAACTTGAATAAAGCTAGTGGAGGTGATGGAATTCCAGTTGAGCTATTCCAAATCCTAAAGGATGATGCTGTTAAAGGGCTGCACTCAATAGGCCATCAAATTTGGAAAATTCAGCAGTGGCCACAGGACTGGAAAAGGTCAGTTTTCATTCCAATCCCAAAGAAAGGCAATGCCAAAGAATGCTCAAACTACTGCACAGTTGCACTCATCTCACATGCTAGTAAAGTAATGCTCAAAATTCTCCAAGACAGGCTCCAATACTTCGGCCACCTGATGTGAAGAACTGACTCATTTGAAAAGACCCTGATGCTGGGGAAGATTGAAGGCAGGAGGAGAAGGGGACAACAGAGGATGAGATGATTGGATGGCATTACCGACTCAATGGACATGAGTTTGAGTAAGCTCCAGGAGTTGGTGATGGACAGGGAAGCCTGGTGTACTGGGGTCACAAAGAGTCAGACATGACTGAACGACTCAACTGAACTGAACTGAACATGTAAACTTGAACTGGACCATCAGCGAGCAAGTTAGCTAAGTTGCTTCAGTCACGTCTGACTCGTTGTAACCCTGTAGACTGTAGCCTGCCAGGCTCCTCTGTCCATGGGATTCTCCAGGCAAGAATAGTGGAGTGTGTTGCCATGCCCTCCTCCAAGGGATCTTCCCAACCCTAGGATCAAACCCATGCTTCTAGTCTCCAGATTTGTCAGGCGGGTTCTTTACCACTAGTGCCACCTGGGAAGCCCCTAAGCTTTCTTAACAATTGCATTTATATAGCAGCAAGCTTGGTCAGCCCAGAGGTAGATGGGATATGAAAAGCAGAGAAATTAATAGAATAGATAATAATAGATAATAAAAGCATGTCAATACACTCCAGTATTCGTGCCTAGAGAATCCCATGGACAGAAGAGCCTGGTGGGCTACAGTCTATAGGGTCACAACGAGTCAGACGTGACTGAAGCAACTTAGCTAACTTGCTCGCTGATGGTCCAGTTCAAGTTTACATGTTCAGTTCAGTTCAGTTGAGTTGCTCAGTTATCTATTATCTATATCTATATCTATTATCTATAATAGTAAGAGTGGAAGTCAGCCCAGCAACTGTGTTTTAGAGACAGGCCACCAGATATCAGAATTTCTACTGAAGAGATAGTCTTTTCCTTATTCAATTATTGTGAAATCCATTTCTTGTTCATCGTGTAGTTTATTTTGGACTCTTCTAGAAAATCGATACAAGTGTTACTGATGTTTAACTAAATACCTAATTCTGTTTATAATATCTCAGAGCTGAGCATGACTTAAGTGTCATTTCCACATAATGTAATCATTTATTTTCATTTCCCAATTGCCTTGAGTAGTAATTATTGTTGAAGTGGTTATTGTCAAAACAGTATACAAATTATGTCAGTTGCTGTATAGATATTCAGATAAATAGATATGTACATTATTTCTTTTATCATACCTATGTTACTGGTTAGGACAAATGATCATAACATGCCATTCTCCCTGCTAACCCAAGAAGAATAACTTCCGTGGAGAGCCATAGGCCCATTTGAAGATTTAGCACTGGAGCTGGCAAATTTGTCCTAGTTTTTGTGACTTGCAAGAAACTATATATCCTGTTTGTTGGCAAATCTAATCTTTGCATTAACCTAGCAGAAAAAAGAAATCCAGAAGTAGCTGAGAATCTGACTGATATGCAACTGCATTAAAATAAGAGAAAATGTAGTGCTGTTTGCTGATGGTTTCCTTCAGTCACCACAGGGTAATAAAAGCAACATATTTTTTAATTACCATTTGTTACTAGAATGTGGAAATATTAGCCTCCAGATACCCATTTAAAAGCCCGAAACCAGATGGTGGAAAATATCCAACTGAATCGAAGCTGAGGGGAGAACAATCTGAGTAAAGTGATTTGGAGACATCTGATACATGAAAAGGGGGCATATAAAGATTCTGACAGAAAGAAAAGGAAGGCAGAACTCAACCTCTAAAACCTCTGAAAGTGTCAGATATATTTGAGAAAATCATATCAAGTCAATAATGACCAAATTCACATCTTATTTCAGGGAATGGCTAGAAATCATAGGCTGTAATTTCTAGCATCATATATGTAGTTGCTCCTTTAAGAGAAAGTAATTTTGATACCTTAAATTTCCATGATGTCTTTCTTTTCAAAGAAAGTTTCTCACACTGAAGCTTACAAGTACACAGAGTTAGTTGTCAGCAGAAATTTGCAAAGAAGAAAATGTCCTGAGTCACGTTGTCCTTTTTCTTCTTTCTTCTGGCTCCACTTCACAACCTTCACCACACATTCTCCCAAGCTCAACTTCCATATACCAAAAGACAAACACAAAATATATGCTACTATACATATGAACACTGCTTCTG
Source organism: Oryx dammah (assembly GCF_014754425.2). Lineage (NCBI taxonomy): Eukaryota > Metazoa > Chordata > Mammalia > Artiodactyla > Bovidae > Oryx > Oryx dammah. The sequence continues at coordinate 22,536,254 of NW_024070207.1, forward strand.
GAGTAGAGGAACAAATTTTTCCCAGAATCAATCAACTCTTTGTTCTCAGGGATCCTACAATATCCATTAATTCATTGAGTAAAAACATATATTGAGCAGCCATATTTTGCCAGATGCTTAGAAGGCCCTACAAGATAAAAACATGAGCAAGGTATATGGTTGGCCCTCTCTATCTGTAGATGACACATCCACTGATTCAACAAACTATGGATTTTAAAAATTTGGAAAAAAAATCCTAGAAAGTTCCAAAATCAAGACTTGAATTTGCCTATGTGGCAACTATCTACATGGCATCTACATTGTATTGACAACTATTTACATAGCATTTACATTGTATTGAGTATAGTGCTTATGGCAAAGAACACACACATGAAAAATCTCAAAGAGACGATTTTGACACACTGAACAAAATCAAGTATGGCTGAAGTATTTCAAGAATGGGAGTGTGCAATCAATTCAATCGAGTCACTCAGTCATGTCTCAGTCTTTGCGACCCCATGAACCACAGCACGCCAGGCCTCCCTGTCCATCACCAACTCCCAGAGTCCACCCAAACCCATGTCCACTGAGTCGGTGATGCCATCCAACCATCTCATCCTCTGTTGTCCCCTTCTCCTCCTGCCCTCAATCTTTCTCAGCATCAGGAAATGAGAAATTTAAAATGAGTCAGCTTTTCGCATCAAGTGGCCAAAGTATTGGAGTTTCAGCTTCAGTATTAGTTCCTCCAATGAACACCCAGGACTGATGAGGTATTAGATTAGGCAGAAATCAAAGCCACCTTTCTGTGCCTTGAACATACCAAGCAAGCTCCAGCCCCTCTCAAAACTCCACCTGGCTCTCTCTCTCTCACACTTCATTGTAGCCTATGCTCAAATGTTGCTTAATCAGAGAGGCCTTCCTTAGCCTACCAGTCTAAGGGGACTTCCTTCCCTGTCATTTTCTGTCTGTTGATTTGCTTCATTTTTCTTCAATACTCTTACCACCATCTGATATTTTATTTATCATCTTTCTTCCTTCAGTAGAATACAAGCAACTTGAGAGGCCCTTTATTTGTTCTTTTCATTGCTGTATCCCCGGTACCTAAAATTATTCCTGGCATACGCAGTTGTTCAATAAATATCTGATAAATGAAGATGTGAAAAGCACTTAGAAAAGTTCCTGACAGATAATGAGTGCTTAAAAGTGTTATTAGGTATTTTTATTATGAAGTGTGGATGAGGTAGAGGAGATCATAAAAAGATAAAATAAAACTTGAGTATTTGAGTATCACAGTATCTCTGACTGGAAACCTGGGTTTGAGTTTCTGCTTGAAAGCTCCCATAAATGGAGAGACTTTGTTATTTCCTGCAGCGCACTATCCCACCAATCAGACCAAAGGTCTATTCATTCAAAGGTTTTCCCTTAGATTGACCTGAAATCTGTGTTTGTAGCTTCTTCCATCTCTTTGAACCTTCTTGAAAAACACAAAGCAAATTCTTTCTGGAGAGTTAAAGTCTGCTATTACATTTTTCTTTACATTTAATCAGAACAAAAACATTAAATCCCTCGAACTTCATGAATTTCTGTTAGCCTTTTAAAATATTCAGACATATGATATGACTTTCATTGGTCCCTGGGTTGTCATTATTAATGCAATTTTTGATTCTATAAGCATTTCAATAACTGTGTTTACTGAGTAGTTGTATAATTGTACATGAACACTAATTCATTTTAAAGTGTTTTCTCTAAAAGATGTATTCCCTGATTCCCTGATTGGCTCAGTCAGTAAAAGAGTCTGCCTGCAATGGGGGAGAGCTGGGTTCAATTCCTGGGTTGGGAAGATCCCCTGGAGAAGGAAATGGCACCACCCTCCAGTATTCTTACCTGGGAAATCCCATGGACAGAGGAACCTGGTGGGCTACAGTCCATGGGGTCACAAAGAATTGGGCACGACTGAGTGAATAACACTGATTTAAATTTGTTAATTTAGCTGATTAATACAGAATTCTATTTTTTATACTTGAAACTAGAGAAAAACTAATCTCTTAATCCAATGCTTTGCCCTAAGATAAGTAGAGCAAATCTTTGGGGTTTGAGGATTTAAAATTCAAAGTTTCAAATATCCACAGAAGACCCAAATATTAATGGCACATAACGGTCTGTAACTTTACTGAGGCATGAGTTTTCCTGAGTCATGAACTGCACATCCTGCAAGGTTAGTATGTGGCAGTGAGTCTCTTAGCTTATGAGTCAGCCAAGCTATCACCCAAGCGTATACATCTTAACCTGACTGTTATTCTCTGGTCAAAATATTTTATGGAATTGAAATATATGTTAGCATTGTTAGAGAATATGGGGAATGTTCAGGGTTTTAGTAGTTTTTCTTAGCAACTATTTAAAGTCTAATATTTAGTTCTTACTTGGTGGTCATAATACTCTACTGCCACCTGGTGACATCATGTTGTCCACTCAGCATAAATGCATGATCCTATCCTCTCCATCCAACTATATGTAGGATTCCTTTGTCAGTTTGGAAGAGCTCTTGATCAGTTGTTGTTGTTGCTTAGTTGCTAAGTCATGTCTGGCTCTTTGCAACCCCATGGATCATAGCTTTCCAGGCTCCTCTCTCTATCAGATTTTCCAGGCAAGAATACTGGATGCAATTTCCTTTCATACTCAATTCATTCTCAACTTAAAGTAAGGAGACCAGGTTATATGTGAATGGTTCTAAGTGAAAAAAATCAGAGAATACTCACACTGCTGGAGCAGAGTTAAAAAATAAATAAATAACAACAATTTAAGAGAATCCAATTGATTAAGCTATGACTGAATATTTTGGGAACATAAGATTTTTCCATTTGAAATTATTATGATATTTAAATACTCTGTTGTATCTGGTTAAAACTAAAGTGTAATTAAATATAATGTTTTTGAGAAACTGTTCTACATTTTTAAAGAATCCTTTTAGTTTTCAAATTTGTATTTTATTTTCTTAACTTTCTATTTTGAAATAATTACAGACTCACAGGGATTTACAAAGATAGTAAAGAAAGGCCCAGGTTATCCTTCACTCAGTTCCCTAAGATGGTTCACCTCTTAGATAATTATATTATAGCATCAAAACCACCCCAGAAGCACAGTGGTAATGAATCCACCTGCCAATTCAGGGGATGCAGGTTTGATCCCTGGGTAGATCCCCTGGAGTAGGAAATGGCAACCCACTCCAGCATTCTTGCCTGGTGAATCCCATGGAAAGAGGAGTCTGGCAGGCTACAGTCCATGGGGTCACAAAGAGTTGGACATGACTGAACAACCGAACACACATACACATCAAAAGCAGAAATGACATTGGAGATTTTATTAAATATAATCACCTCCAGAACCATGATATAGAATTAATTATTCCATCTTTACAAAGATTCTTCGTGCGATTCCTTCATAGTTACACACTGCTCCCCACACCATTCATTACCATAGCGAACTCCTAACGACTGCTCATCTGTTCTCCAACTCTATAATTTTGTCATTTCAAGAATATTATATAAACGAAATCATACAGGATACAACATTTGAGACTGGCTGTTTTGGACACTAGGCATAATGTATATGAAATCCATCCAAGTTACTGTGTATTATAAATAACCTTTTCTTTTTATTGCTGAGTAGAATTTCATGGTGTGGATATACCAGAGTTTGCTTAACTGCTTATCCATGATGGGACATTTGTTTGTTCCCAGTTTGGGGCTATTACCAATAAAGCTTCTCTGAATATGTGCATGCAAGTTTTTGTTTGTCTAAGGATTTTTAGAGACTGGGTGCCTGTCTCTCCTTTGTCATTTCCTGATGGTTTTACACAAAGAAAAGAGTATAAAAGACTTAGCATCTACTAGTAACTTTGTTAAAAAGAAAGTCCCAAGTCAGTCCCAATGAAAGACTTGAGTTGTGGAAAATAATCTGTAAAAAAGTTGGTCGCTACTATTACCACAATTCTGCCCTGATGTGCATAAGTGCTTATATCTTTTGGACCTTACGTTTAGTGTTTTCTAAATATCTTAGTTGAAGATATCAACCAGGAAATGTTAGCAACTATTAAACAACCACCATATGTAACTTGGTATCTCCTACACCAGGGAAAAGTAATCAGTGATCCTATATTGACCCAATCGAATATAGATTAAAGATCATGTGTTGAGTGAATATGTGCAAAAAGGGAATTTATAGTGGACAAGAAGAAAAAGAAACATATTTTAAAATATTCCTTCTATGGGGTCACCAAATGTCAGAGAATTTACAAATTGGCCAATATGAAACTATGTTCTATCTCCAATATAAAGAACGAACTGTCAAGAACAGTGCAGAGTGAAGAGAGCAATGCTTTTGGCTGGAGCTTCATATTGTCTCAGCAACATCTGCTGAGGTCTAATCTTGCTCTGGGATCCCTCCTCCCAGATGAATAAATGTGAAGCTCTTACGATAGATCAGCCATTTAAGATGGGGTCAAAAAGAGTTTATTCTATCACATTCAATATTTCTCCATCCAGGAATCCACAAGTAGGTTTAAGCTCCACTTTCCAGAAGCCTCTTACAGATTAATGGTTTCCAGAGGTAGAGGGTTGTGGGAAGTAGGCATGAGGGAAAATAGTGAAGGGGGTTAAAGGGCACAAACTTCCAGTTATAAGATGAATAAGTTCTGGGGATATAATGTACAACATGATGACTATAGTTAATACTATTGTATTGTATACTTCAAAGTTGCTAAGAGAGTAGATCTTAAAAATTGTTATCACAAGAAAAATCATTGTAATTGTTTGAAGTGATGGATGTTTTGTCTGACCTTGCAGTGCAGCATATGGGATCTTAGTTCTACCACCAGGGACCAACCTAGGTCCCCGGCATTGGAAGCACGGAGTCTTACCCACTGGACCACCAGGAAAGTCCCTGAAATGATGGAGGTTAATTAAACTTATTGTGCTAATCATTTGTCAATAAATACATATACCTAATCATTATATTGTACTCCTGAAAGTAATGCAATATGTTAATTATATTTCAATAAAACTGTGGGGAAAAGAAGTCCTTATTTCTCAGATAAAGAAGTAAGCATTTTCTTTGCTCTCTACTCAGCTGTAGATGGGTCAAATAAGTTTAAACATCATTTGAGCATACCCTCCAGATGCTCCTTATGGGAAATGAGGTCCAGAAAACCTCTTTCTTGTCCATAGATTTTATTGTGAAGGTAAATTAAAGAATGAGAATGTCAAGGAGGAAGAAAATTTTTCCTCTCCCCAGGTGGTGCAAGTGGTAAAGAATCCTCCTGCCAATGCAGGAAATGCAAGAGAGGCAGGTTTGATCCCTGGGTCAGGAAGATCCCGTGGAGAAGGAAATGGCAACCCACTCCAGTAATCTTGCCTGGAGAATCCCATGGACAGAGGAAAACTGTGGGCTATAGTCCATGGGGTCAACTGAAGTGACTTAATACTACACTTCCAGGTTCTTTTGAATTGTGTAAGAATTAAATGGATATGAGAAATATTAACAGGAGAAAATCAAACAGAAGTTTAAAAACTTGTGCACATGGGAGAGACCAAGGTTCAGTTCAGTTCAGTTCAGTAGCTCAGTCGTGTCCAACTCGTTGTGACGCCATGAACCACAGCACGCCAGGCCTCCCTGTCTATCACCAACTCCTGGAGTCCACCCAAACCCATGTCCATTGTGTTGGTTATGCCATCCAACCATCTCATCCTCTGTCATCCCCTTCTCCTCCTGCCCTCAATCTTTCCCACCATCAGGGATTTTCAAATGAGTCAGCTCTCCACATCAGGTGGCCAAAGTATTGGGAGTTTCAGCTTCAACATCAGTCCCTCCAAAGAACACCCAGGACTAATCTCCTTTAGGACGGACTGATTATATCTCTTTGCAGTCCAAGGGACCCTCAAAAGTCTTCTCCAACATCACAGTTCAAAAGAATCAATACTTCAGCACTCAGCTTTCTTTATAGTCCAACTCTCACATCCATACATGACCATTGGAAAAACCATAGCCTTGATTAGATGGACCTTTGTTGGCAAAGTAATGTCTCTGCTTTTGAATATGCTGTCTAGGTTGGTCATAACTTTTCTTCCAAGGAGCAAGCCTCTTTTAATTTCATGGCTGCAATCACCATCCGCAGTGATTTTGGCTAAGATGGCAGAGGAATAGGATGGGGAGACCACTTTCTCCCCAACAAATTCATCAAAAGAACACTTGAACGCTGAGTAAATTCCACAAAACAACTTCTGAATGCTGGCAGAGGACATCAGGCACCCAGAAAAGAAAAGCAGCCCACTGTCTTCGAAAGGAGGTAGGAAAAAATATAAAAGATAAAAAGAGAGACAAAAGAGGTAGGGACGGAGATCCGTCCTGAGAAGGGAGTCTTAAAAAGAGAGAGAAGTTTCCAAACACCAGGAAACACTCTCACCGCCAAGTCTTGGTGAGCCTTTGAACCACAGAGGGCAACACAACCAGGAGGAAAAATAAATAATTAATTAAAACCCACAGATTACATGCCCAGTGGAAACTCTCCCAGCGGAGAAACAGTGCAGACACCTATATCCGCCACTAGTAAGAGGGGGCTGGGCAGAGAGGTGCGGGCTGCATTGCTCAGAGTAAGGACCAGGCCTAAAAACTCGGAGGGCAATCTGAAGGAACTAACTTGGGATAGCAAACCAGACTGTGGGATAGCTACTCCGTGAAAAGCCCTAACCTAAGACACCGCCAGGCCTGGTCACAGAACAATGGACTGAGCAGAATTAGTGGCTGCCGACTGGCCCTTCCCCCTCTGGTGACAGGCAGGTGAGGGCAGCCAGAGCCGGAAGGGGGCCATCGTGGCCCCAGGGAGGCATTATCTACCAAAATGCAAGCAGACTTCATTGCTAACCAAGACAGCTTGGGATTCTGGATGGCCAACATCCGCCTGAGAAGGTGCACCGCTTATACACCCAGAAAACTGAGGCAAGGATGGGGGAGGAGATAAGTCACAGTGACTGAGCTCGCCAAATAACTGGTCACCTGAGCTGCTCAGAGCTGGGAAGGGCAAAATGCAGGTCCAAGGGAATCTGCACCTCTGAGGACTACTTGAGTACTTGAACCTGAGCGGCTTAGACCTGGGAAGTGCATACAACCCAGGGCCAGCCTCAGACAGTTCCCGGCAGAGCAACCTAGAGCCTAAGCAGTGTAGACAGGGAAAGCACACACGCTGTGAGCGGGGGCAAACCCAGTGTAGCCGAGACACTGTGAGCACATGCCAGTGTTATTTGTCTGCAGCATCCCTCCCTCCCCACAGCACGACTGAACAAGGGAGCCTAAAAAAGTGTCCACCACCGCCCCCTGTGTGAGGGCAGAAATTAGACACTGAAGAGACCAGCAAACAGAAGAAGCTAAATCAGAGGGAACTCCTTGGAAGTGACAGGTGCAATAGATTAAAACCCTGCAGTTAGTACCGACTACATAGGAAGGGGCCTATAGATCTTGAGAAATATAAGCTGGATCAAGGAACTATCTGAAAATGAACTGACCCCACACTGCCCACAACAACACCAGGGAAAGTCCTAGATATGTTTTTACTATCATTCTTTAATTTTTTAAGTACTCTATTACTCCTTTAATTTTCATTTTTATAACCTATTACTTTGCCAAAAAAAAAGACCTATTTTTGAAAGCAAACTTCATATATACATATATATATATAATAATTTTTGTGAATTTTTTTCTTTAATATTGTATTTTTGAAAGTCCAACCTCTACTCTAGATTTTTAATTTTTGCTTTTTGGTATTTGTTATCAATTTTCTACCTTTAATAACTCAATCTTCAGTACCCATTTTTACTTGGGAGTGAGATTACTGGCTTGATTGCTCACTCCCCCTTTGGACTCTCCTTTATCTCCACCAGGTTGCCTCTATCTCCTCCCCCCCCCCTTCTCTTCTCTACCCAACTCTGTGAATCTCTTTGTGTGTTATGGATGGTGGAGAACACTTAGGGAACTGATTAGTGGCTGGATCTGTCTCTCTCCTTTTGATTCCACCCTTTATCCTCCAGGCCACCTCTGTCACCTTCCCCCCTCTTCTCTTCTCTGTGTAACTCCATGAACATCTCTGAGGGATCCAGACTGTGGAGAGCACATAGGGAACTGATTACTGGCTAGCTTGCTCTCTCCTCTTTTGATTCTCCTCCTGGTCACCTCTATCTCCCTCCTCCCTCTTCTCTTCTCCATGTAACTCTGTGAACCTCTCTGGGTGTCCCTCACTGTGGAGAAACTTTTCATCTTTAACCTAGATGTTTTATCAATGGTGCTGTATAGATGGAGAAGTCTTGAGGCTACTGTAAAAATAAGACTGAAAACCAGAAGCAGGAGGCTTAAGTCCAAATCCTGAGAACACCAGAGAACTCATGACTCCAGGGAACATTAATCAACAGGAGCTCATCAAACACCTCCATAACTACACTGAAACCAAGCACCATTCAAAGGCCAACAAGTTCCAGAGCAAGACATATCACACAAATTATCCAGCAACACAGGAACACAGACCTGAGCTTCAATATACAGGCTGCCCAAATTCACTCCAAACCCACTGACATCTCATAACACATTACTAGACACTTCATTGCACTCCAGAGAGAAGAAATCCAACTCCACCCACCAGAACACTAACACAAGCTTCCCTAACCAGGAAACCTTGACAAGCCACCCGTACAACCCCACCCACAGTGAGGAAACCCCACAATAAAGAGAACTCCACAAACTGCTAGAATACAGAAAGGCCACCCCAAACACAGCAATCTAAACAAGATGAAGAGACAGAGGAATAGCCAGTAGGTAAAGGAACAGGATAAATGCCCACAAAACCAGACAAAAGAGGAAGAGATAGGGAATCTACCTGATAAAGGATTCTGAGTAATGATAGTGAAAATGATCCAAAATCTTGAAAACAAAATGAAATGGAATCACAGATAAATAGCCTGGAGACAAGGATTGAGAAGATGCAAGAAAGGTTTAATAAGGACCTAGAAGAAATAAAGTACAGGTGGCTTGTCAAGGTTTCCTGATTAGGGAAGCTTGTATCGGTGTTCTGGCAGGGGGAGCTGGATTTCTTCTCTCTGGAGTGCAATGAAGTATCCAGTAATGTGTTATGAGATGTCAGTGGGTTTGGAGTGACTTTGGGCAGCCTGTATATTGAAGCTCAGAGAATGAGATGGCTGGATGGCATCACTGACTCAATGGACATGAGTCTGAGTGAACTCTGGGACTTGGTGATGGACAGGGAAAGCCTGGCGTGCTGTGATTCATGGGGTCGCAAAGAGTCGGACATGACTGAGCGACTGAACTGAACTGAGAAGAAATAAAAAAGAGTCAATATATAATGAATAATGCAGCAAATGAGATAAAAACACTCTGGAGGGAACAAATAGTACAATAACAGAGGCAAAAGATAGGATTAGTGAGGTAGAAGATAGAATGGTAGAAATAAATGAATCAGAGAGGAAAAAAGAAAAACGAGTTAAAAGAAATTAAGACAATATCAGAGACCTTTGGGACAATGTTAAAGGCCCCAACATTCGAATCATAGGAGTCCCAGAAGAAGACAAAAAGAAAGACCATGAGAAAATACTAGAGGAGATAATAGTTGAAAACTTCCCTAAAATGGGGAAGGAAATAATCACCCAAGTCCAAGAAACCCAGAGAGTCCCAAACAGGATAAACCCAAGACAAAACATGTTAAGACACATATTAATCAAATTAACAAAGATCAAAAACAAAGAATAAATATTAAAAGCAGGAAGGAAAAAACAACAAATAATACACAAGGGGATTCCCATAAGGATAACAGCGGATTTTTCAATAGAAATTCTTCAGGTCAGAAGGGAATGGTAGAACATACCGAAAGTGATGAAAGAAAATTACCTACAGCCCAGATTACTGTATCCAGCAAGGATCTTATTCAAATCTGAAGGAGAAATCAAAAGCTTTACAGACAAGCAAAAGCTGAGAGACTTCAGCACCCCAAAACCAGCTCTCCAACAAATGTTAAAGGATCTTCTTCTGTGTGGATCACAATAAACTGTGGACAATCCTGAAAGAGATGGGAATACCAGACCACCTAACCTGCCTCTTGAGAAATCTGTATGCAGGTCAGGAAGCAACAGTTAGAACTGGACATGGAACAACAGACTGGTTCCAAATAGGAAAAGGAGTATGTCAAGGCTGTATATTGTCACCCTGCTTATTTAACTTATATGCAGAGTACATCATGAGAAACGTTGGACTAGAAGAAACACAAGCTGGAATCAAGATTGCCGGGACAAATATCAATAACCTCAGATATGCAGATGACACCACCCTTGTGGCAGAAAGTGAGGAGGAGCTAAAAAGCCTCTTGATGAAAGTGAAAGAGGAGAGTGAAAAAGTTGGCTTAAAGCTCAACATTCAGAAAACAAAGATCATGGCATCTGGTCCCATGACTTCATGGGAAATAGATGGGGAAACAGTAGAAACAGTGTCAGACTTTATTTTTGGGGGCTCCAAAATCACTGCAGATGGTGACTGCAGCCATGAAATTAAAAGACATTTACTCCTTGGAAGAAAAGTTATGACCAACCTAGATAGTATATTCAAAAGCAGAGACATTACTTTGCCAACTAAGGTCCATCTAGTCAAGGCTATTGTTTTTCCTGTGGTCATGTATGGATGTGAGAGTTGGACTGTGAAGAAGGCTGAGCACCGAAGAATTGATGCTTTTGAACTGTGGTGTTGGAGAAGACTCTTGAGAGTCCCTTGGACTGCAAGGAGATCCAACCAGTCCATTCTGAAGGAGATCAACCCTGGGATTTCTTTGGAAGGAATGATGCTAAAGCTGAAGCTCCAGTACTTTGGCCACCTCATGCGAAGAGTTGACTCATTGGAAAAGACTCTGATGCTGGGAGGGATTGGGGGCAGGAGGAGAAGGGGACGACCAAGGATGAGATGGCTGAATGGCATCACGGACTCAATGGACGTGAGTCTGAGTGAACTCCGGGAGATGGTGATGGACAGGGAGGCCTGGCGTGCTGCGATTCATGGGGTCGCAAAGAGTCGGACACGACTGAGCGACTGAACTGAACTAAACTAGACAGGAAACATAAAAAGAGTGTATAAACTCGAACCCAAAACAATAAAGTAAATGGCAATGGGATCATACTTATCAATAATTACCTTAAATGTAAATGGGTTGAATGCCTCAATCAAAAGACAAAGACTGGCTGAGTGGATAAAAAAACAAGACCCTTACATATGGTATCTACAAGAGACCCACCTCAAAACAAGGGAAACATACAGACTGAAAGTGAAGGGATGCAAAAAGATATTCCACGCAAATAGAGACCAAAGAAAGCAGGAGTAGCAATACTCATATCAGATAAAATAGACTTTAAAACAAAGACTGTGAAAAAAGACACTGATTTTGGAGCTTAGAAAAACAAAGTCAGCCTCTGTTTCCACTGTTTCCCCATCTATTTGCCATGAAGTGATGGGACCAGATGCCATGATCTTAGTTTTCCAAATGTTGAGCTTTAAGCCAACTTTTTCACTCTCCTCTTTCACTTTCATCAAGAGGCTCTTTAGTTCTTCTTCACTGTCTGCCATAAGGGGGGTGTCATCTGCATATGTGAGTTTACTGATATTTCTCCCGGCAATCTTGATTCCAGCTTGTGCTCTCAATGTACTCTGCATAGAAGTTAAATAAGCAGGGTGACAATATACAGCCTTGATGTACTCCTTTTCCTATTTGGAACCAGTCTATTGTTCCATGTCCAGTTCTAACTATTGCTTCCTGACCTGTATACAGGTTTCTCAAAAGGCAGGTTAGGTGGCCTGGTATTCCCATCTCTTTCAGAATTTTCCACAGTTTATTGTGATCCACACAGTCAAAGGCTTTGGCATAGTCAATAAAGCAGAAGTAGATGTCTTTCTGGAGCTCTCTTGCTTTTTCAATGATCCGGGGGATGTTGGAAATTTGATCTCTGGTTCCTCTGCCTTTTCTAAAACCAGCGTGAACATCTGGAAGTTCACGGTTCACATATTGCTGAGGCCTGGCTTGGAGAATTTTGAGCATTACTTTACTAGCATGTGAGATGAGTGCAATTGTGCGGTAGTTTGAGCATTCTTTGGCATTGCCTTTCTTTGGGATTGGAATGGAAACTGACCTTTTCCAGTCCTGTGGCCACTGCTGAGTTTTCCAAATTTGCTGGCATATTGAGTGCAGCACTTTCACAGCATCACCTTTTAGAATTTGAAATAGCTCAACTGGAATTCCATCACCTCCACTAACTGTTTATAGTGATGCTTCCTAAGGCCCACCTGACTTCACATTCCAGGATGTCTGGCTCTAGGTGAGTGTGAGTGATCACACCATCGTGATTATCCAGATAATGAAGATGCTTTTTGTACAGTTCTTCTGTGTATTCTTGCCATCTCTTCTTAATATCTTCTGCTTCTATTAGGTCCCTACCATTTCTGTACTTTATTGAGCCCATCTTTGCATGAAATATTCCCTTGGTATCTCTAATTTTCTTGAAGAGATCTCTAGTCTTTCCTATTGTATTGTTTTCCTCTATTTTGTTGCATTGATCACTGAGGAAGTCTTTCTTTTCTCTCCTTGCTATTCTTTGGAACTCTGCATTCAAATGGGTATATCTTTCCCTTTCTCCCTTGCTTTTCACTTCTCTTCTTTTCACAGCTATTTGTAAGGCCTCCTCAGACAGCCATTTTGCTATTTTGCAATTCTTTTTCTTGGGGATGGTCTTGATCCTTGTCTCCTGTACAATGTCATGAACCCCCGTCCATAGTTTATCAGGCACTCTCTCAGATCTAGTCCCTTAAATCTATTTCTCACTTCCACTGTATAGTCATAAGTGATTTGATTTAGGTCATACCTGAATGGTCTAGTGGTTTTCCCCACTTTCTTCAATTTAAGTCTGAATTTGGCAATAAGGAGTTCATGATCTGAGCCACAGTCCTCTCCCAGTCTTGTTTTTGCTGACTGTATAGAACTTGTCCATCTTTGGCTGCAAAGGATATAATCAATCTGATTTTGGTGTTGACCATCTGGTGATGTCCATGTGTAGAGTCTTCTCCTGTGTTGTTGGAAGAGGGTGTTTGGTATGACCAGTGCATTCTCTTTGCAGAACTCTGTTAGCCTTTGTCCTGCTTCTTTCTGTACTCCAAGGCCAAATTTGCCTGTTACTCCAGGTGTTTCTTGACTTCCTACTTTTGCATTCCAGTCCCCTATAATGAAAAGGGCATGTTTTGTGGGTGTTAGTTCTAGCAGGTCTTGTAGGTCTTCATAGAACCGTTCAACTTCAGCTTCTTCAGCATTACTGGTCAGGGCATAGACTTGGATTACTGTGACATTGAATGGTTTGCCTTGGAAATGAACAGAGATTATTCTGTCGTTTTTGAGATTGCATCCAAGTACTGCATTTTGGACTCTTGTTGACCATGATGGCTACTCCTTTCTTCTAAGGGATTCCTGCCCACAGTAGTAGATATAACGGCCATCTGAGTTAAATTCACCCATTCCAGGCCATCTTAGTTCGCCGATTCCTAGAATGTCGACGTTCATTCTTGCCATCTCCTGTTTGACCACTTCCAATTTGCCTTGATTCATGGACCTAACATTTCAGGTTCCTATGCAATATTGCTCTTTACAGCATCAGACCTTGCTTCTATCACCAGCCACATCCACAACTGGGTGTTGTTTTTGCTTTGGCTCCATCCCTTCATTCTTTCTGGAGTTATTTCTCCACTGATCTCTAGTAGCATATTGGGCACCTACTGACCTGGGGAGTTCATCTTTCAGTGTCCTATCATTTTACCTTTTCATACTGTTCATCGGTTTCTCAAGGCAAGAATACTGAATTGATTTGCCATTCCCTTCTCCAGTGGACCACATTCTGTCAGACCTATCAACCATGACCCATCTGTCTCAGGTGGCCCTACCGGCATGGCTTAGTTTCATTGATTTAGACAAAGCTGTGGTCCATGTGATCAGATTGGCTAGTTGTCTGTCATTGTGGTTTCAGTCTGTCTGCCCTCTGATGCCCTCTCTCAGTGCCTACCATCTTACTTGGGTTTCTCTTACCTTCGACATGGGGTAACTCCTCTCAGCCACTGCCCCTGACCTTGGACGTGGGGTAGCTCCTCTCGGCCACCCTCATGTGCTGTTGCAGCCCCAGGAAAACCAAGTAATTCATCAAAATGGCCAAAGCCTTTACCTTAAATATCATCTTCCATTAAAGACAAAAGAGGATATTGGGGGTTGTGGTTTGGGACTTCAAAGATGAGGAAGACAAGCCACATTGAGATGAAAAAGGGAATGTTTGGTAAATAAATGGATGCTGGGCCAGGCAGAGACAACGGGACATGGAGATGAATTTTAATAAGCAGAGTTTGCTGGATTTCTTCCTGTCAACACAGCTAGTTAGCTATGGTGATAATGCTTCCTGGAACAACTCTTCTGTCTACATTCTTTTGGGCTTCAAGGGGAAGGCCAAAGATTATTCCTGAGTCTTTTGGGCCTTAAAATTAATCAGCTGAAATGAATCCTCTTCCCAAAGAGATATATAATATTAGGGTGACAATTATTGCTCTCTTACAGAGGAGACATGTTTTGAGTTTTTCATTAAAAATATGCAACATAAATTTAAAACACTAATATTTTTGGTGCAGTTGTTACAAATGTGAACAGGCTGCTCAGTTCAAGAGGTGAGGGAAGACACTGCCCCCAAAATGCAGTGACAAATAATCTTTGGGTTGAGTCCTCAGCTTATTAAACTGTCAGTGCTGAATTGTCAGTAAATCAAGAAGGATGTTAATGAGCATCTGTGCTTCAGCTTTCATTGCCATTTGGCAAAAAGTAGCACAAAAAGAAAATGGTAATTAGCAATAAAGGTGTGTTTATTGGTTTGTGCAACTGACAGGCTGTATGTCTTTTCTGCACAGTATGTGTCCTTTATAAAACTGCCAGACAATGGAAGCAAAACCTGTTCTCTTTTCCTTTAGGCTAGAACTTTAGGACCTTGAAGCACCACTAGAGGAAAATCAATTAACATGGGAACCAGAATTTATTGTTTTCATTGAAAAACAAAACAAAGAGATTTAGGGAAGTGAGGATACATTTGAGTAGTCCTCAGTCCCTCCCTATTCCAAAGGCCTTTTCTAAAGCCTGCCTTCCCACTCCAATCCATTCTCCATGTTGGCTCCTGTCATCTTTCTTAAGGGAAAATTGATCATGACACTCTCCTGATGAGAACATTTCAGTGGGTTCTCAGAATAGGATCCAGCTCCCTAGAGTGTTTGGCAAGTCACCTGGTGATGTAGCCCTTTCCAACTCTTTAGTTTCTCCTTACTTTTCAGGCCACTATTCCCCATCCCCTTGTAGTCTGCACTCTGAGAAGGGAAGTTATGAGGAGAGGAAAGCAGGCATGTTTATATTCTTCTGGAGAAACAGTACATTGGCACAGTCAGGGTGGAGAGCAATGTGGCAACCTGTAATAAAGCAGGAAGTGTTAGCTCTTGGCAGTCTTGTTATTTCCCTTCTGGGTACGCAATTGAAAACTTCAGGAAGTGCACTGGTATCTACTTTGTAGTGTTTCTGACAACAGAGAAGAACCAAAAAGTCCCACATAAATAAAAGAAAGAATGAATACATTGTGGTATCCTCACATAATGGAATCATACACAGAGTAACAATGAAAGAGGTGGTGGTATAATACATTGACAAATGTCCAAAACTTAATGTTGAATTAAAAATATATATTCCCAAATGATAGATACAACATGATGAAACTTGTGTAAAATTTTTAAGTGAATAAAAAATTATGTGTAGTTTATGGACACATACATGGTGGTTTATTCACCAAGTTGTGTCTGACTTTTGTGACCCTGTGAACTATAGCCCAACAGGCTCCTTTGTCCATGGGATTTTCAAGGCAAGAATACTAGAGTGGGTTGCCATTTCCTTCTCCAGGGGATCTTCCCAACTGAGAGGTCAAACCCTGGTCTCCTGCATTGCAGGCAAGTCTTTACCTACTAAACCACCAGAGAACCCTGGGCACATACATATGCTCCTAAAAATAAAAAGAAGAGACATGCAACAGCTTCCAGGAGAGAGGTTACTTCTGAGGAAAAGAGGGAGGGGGAGGAGAATGGATAGGAGAGGATTATAAAGGGGCTTCACTTTTAAGGAAATATTTTATTTCATATCCACCTGTGATATTGTGACTTCTAATAATAAATATATATTTGGTCTTTGTTTCAGTCACCCAGCTGCTAAAATCCTTGGAATTTCCTAAGCAATGAGAACAATAAAGGTACCTTTGGTTTGTTAACGAGGTGACTTGGGAAGCAGTAAGGATGGAGGTTGGTTGCCAGTGGAGCCAATGCCATGAATAGAAGGTTGAAACTTTCAGTTTCTCTATGGTGTAGAGAAGGACTAGATATTGAATTCAGTTGCCAATGACCAACTATTTAATCAAGCTTGCTTATGTAGTAAAGTGTCCATAAAAACTCAAAAGGACACGGTTTACAGAGCTTTTGGGATGCTAAACCTGTGGAGGTCTGGAGAGAGTGGTGCCGTAGGAGCCTGCCCCCTCACACCTTGCCTGGTACATCTCTTTCACCAGGTTTTGAAATTGGTAGTTTAGTAAGTAAAATGTTTCTCTGAGATCTGTGAGCTGTTCCCCCAAATTAATCAAACCCCAATCCTCCATCATTAGAGGTTGGAACTGCCAATCTGTAGCCAGTAGGCCAGAAGTACATGTGACAATCTGGACTTGAAATTGGCATCTGATGTGGGGTGAGGGGGCAGTCTTGCAGGACTGAGCCATTAACCTGTGGGATAGCTTCAGAATTGACTTGAATGGTGGGAAACTCTCCTTCAAATCAGAATTGGTAAGAGAATCATTTTACTATTATCTATCTAAGAAAATATGTGAAATGTTGTAGCAAATGTTAACATTTGTTAAATCTAGGTGGTGAATATACAGGTATTCAATCTATTGTTTTTGTGTAGATTGTTTGAAAAATTTTTGTTAAAAATCATTATCTACACATTCAAAATTTTTTTTGCCATAAATGAGAAACACAAATAAAAACTCAAGCAGTAGAGTGGATGGAACACAATGGTGGGATACTGTATTTACCTTCTCCTCAGTCATCTGCCTTTTTTCTTCTTCCTTTTCAGGGTTATAGTGCATAACATAAATCATGCATTTTCAAGGGCTTTTGTATTGTGTATTTTTCTGAATGATGGAATATTTCCTGAGGCTGTAGCCATGAGCTATAAAACTAGATAGGGTGTGGACTTAAACATCTAAATGAATGAGGCTTGTGGTCTACTTTACTGATAAATGGGGCTGTTGGGTAGTATAATTACCACTGGTTGTATTTGTTTTTCACAAAGACTCCTCTGAACTTAATTCTTTACACTGTAATGGAGTTTAAGTTGGTATGATCACTGTGGAAAACCATTTGGCATTACACAGTAGAGTTGTACCTATACTCAGCATCAGTTCAGTCGCTCAGTCGTCTCTGACTCTTTGTGACCCCATGAATCGCAGCACACCAGGCCTCCATGTCCATCACCATCTCCCAGAGTTCACTCAAACTCACGTCCTTCGAGTCGGTGATGCCATCCAGCCATCCCATCCTCTGTCGTCCCCTTTTCCTCCTGCCCTCAATCCCTCCCAGCATCAGAGTCTTTTCCAATGAGTCAACTCTTCACATGAGGTGGCCAAAATACTGGAGTTTCAGCTTTAGCATCATTCTTTCCAAAGAACACCCAGGACAGATCTCCTTTAGAAAGGACTGGTTGGATCTCCTTGCAGTCCAAGGGACTCTCAAGAGTCTTCTCCAACACCACAGTTCAAAAGGATCAATGCTTCGGCACTCAGCTTTCTTCACAGTCCAATTCCCGCATCCATACATGACCACTGGAAAAACCATAGCCTTGACTAGATGGACCTTTGTTGGCAAAGTAATGTCTCTGCTTTTAAATATGCTATCTAGGTTGGTAATAACTTTTCTTCCAAGGAGTAAGTGTCTTTTAATTTCATGGCTGCAGTCACCATCTGCAGTGATGTTGGAGCCGAAAAAATTAAAGTCTGACACTGTTTCCACTGTTTCCCAATCTATTTCCCATGAAGTGATGGGACCAGATGCCATGATCTTAGTTTTCTGAATGTTGAGCTTTAAGCCAACATTTTCACTCTCCTCTTTCACTTTCATCAAGAGGCTTTTTAGTTCCTCTTCACTGTCTGCCATAAGGGTGGTGTCATCTGCCTATCTAAGGTTATTGATGTTTCTCCCAGCAATCTTGATTCCAGCTTGTGCTTCTTCCAGCCCAGCATTTCTCACGATGCATAGAAGTTAAATAAGCAGGGTGACAATATACAGCCTTGACATACTCCTTTTCCTATTTGGAACCAGTCTATTGTTCCATGTTCAGTTCTAACTCTTGCTTCCTGACGTGCATATAGGTTTCTCATGACCTACCAATTACACTTCTATTTTAGACTCTAAAACAAATATGCACCAGGAATCATATCCATAGAAGTTGTTATAGTAGCTAAAAAAACAGTCAAACAAGCACACAGAAGTGTCACATCCAAACACTGGAGAATAAATAAAGCAGAGAAAATTAATGAGACCAAACTAAAACAGGTCATGCAAGAATACACACAGGATGAAGTGAAGTGAAATCACTCAGTCATGTCTGACTCTTTGCGATCCCATGGACAGTAGCCTGTACCAGGCTCCTCCATCCATAGGATTTTCTAGGCAAAAGTACTGGAGTGGGTTCCAAACACAGGATAATTCTGTTTATATAAAAGCAAATATATGAAAAAATTAAACTGTATTTTAAGGGGTACATTCATTCGAGCTCAGTCACTTCAGTCCTGTCCAACTCTTCATGACCCATGGACTGTAGCCCACCAGGCTCCTCTATCCATGGGATTCTCAAGAATACTAGGATTTTGTAGGCAAGAATACTGGAGTGGGTTGTCATATCCTCCTCCAGGGGCTCTTCCAGACCCAGGGATCAAACCTACATCTCTTACATCTCTGGCATTGGAAGCCCAAGAGGTACATACATATATAGAAAAACTATGAAGAAAAGTATTGGAATGATGAATACATAATTCAGGATATTATGTTTCTTTCTTGGGAGGGAAGGAAAACTATTAGCCAAGGACTTACATAAGACATCACAGAAACTGGGCAATTTTTTTGGGGGGGAGGGGAAGTCAGGATTTATTAAGAACATCAACGTCCAGGGCATTTTTTTTTAAAACCATATACCTTTAAAGGGCTTCCCTGGTGGCTCAGCTGGTAAAGAATCCGCCTGCAAGGTGGGAGTTCTGGGTTCAATCCTTGCTTTCTGGAGAACCCCTGGAGAAGGGAAAGGCTACCCACTCCAGTATTCTGGCCTGGAGAATTCCATGGACTATGTAATCCATTAGCTACTTGATGTGAAGAGCTGACTCATTTGAAACGACCCTGATGTGGGAAAAATTGAGCACGGGAGGAGAAGGGGATGACAGAGGATGACATGGTTGGATGGCATCACTGACTCAATGAACATGAGTTTGGGTAAATTCTGGGAGTTGGTGATAGACAGGGAGGCCTGGCGTGCTGCAGGTCATGGGGTCGAATAGAGTCAGACATGACTGAGCAACTTTTGCTTCACTTCACATACCTTTAAAATGTTTTTCATTCCCACAAAAATCCTTATCATTTAAAACCAGATGTTCAAATTACAGGGCTAACAGTTTTAGCTAATCAACTCTTCAATGCTGATTCAAGAAAACAACCTTCAACGGACCTTTGAATAATGGTGGTTCAGCTGCTGATGGAAATGGTGTAGGCAGTCACACTTTTAACGTTCAAGCTACAAGTTGTGAAGTTTGGAAGGGGTGAGGTCTATTGTCCTGCATTATCAAAACTTGTCATGTTTTCAGTTCTACTGGGTTGCATGTTATCTGTGAGGTTGTGTGTGTGGCTCAAGAAGGAAATCGTTCAGTACACTTAATTCCTTCAATTAAGTTCAGTTCAGTTGCTCAGTCCTGTCTGACTCTTTTCGACCCCATGAATCACAGCATGCCAGGCCTCCCTGTCCATCACCAACTCCCAGAGTTCACTCAAACTCATGTCCATTGAGTCAGTGATGCCATCCAGCCATCCCATCCTGTGCCATCCCCTTCTCCTCCTGCCCCCAATCCCTCCCAGCATCAGGGTCTTTTCCAATGAGTCAACTCTTCATATGAGGTGGCCAAAATATTGGAGTTTCAGCTTTAGCATCAGCCCTTCCAATGAACACTCAGGACTGATCTCCTTTAGGATGGACTGGTTGGATCTCCTTGAAGTCCAAGGGACTCTCAAGAGTCTTCTCCAACACCACAGTTCAAAAGCATCAATGCTTCGGCACTCAGCTTTCTTCACAGTCCAACTCTCACATCCAAACATGACCACTGGAAAAACTATAGCCCTGACTAGATGGACCTTTGTTGGCAAAGTAATGTCTCTGCTTTTCAATATGCTATCTAGGTTGGTCATAACTTTCCTTTCAAGGAGTAAGTGTCTTTTAATTCATGGCTGCAATCACCATCTTCAGTGATTTTGGAGCTACCCCACACCCGAGGTCAGGGGCGGCAGCCAAGAGGAGTTACCACACCCCCGAGGCCAGGGGCAGCAGCCAAGAGGAGCAACCTCACATACAAGGAGCAGTGGCTGTGCAGGAGCAGGAGGGCCGAGAGGAGATACTCCACGTTCAAGGTCCGGAGGGGTGGCCATGAGGAGATACCCCTCGTCCAAGGTAAGGAGCAGCAGCTGCGCTTTGCTGGAGCAGCCGTGAAGAGACACCCCATGACCAAGGTAAGAGAAACCCAACTGGGATGGTAGGTGTTGCAAGATGGCATCAGAGGGCAGACACACTGAAACCATACTCACAGAAAACTAGCTAATCTGATCACACAGACCACAGCTTTGTCTAACTCAATGAAACTAAGCCATGCCTGCGGGGCAATCCAAGACGGGCGGGTCATGGTGGAGAGGTCTGACAGAATGTGGTCCACTGGAGAAGGGAATGGCAAACCACTTCAGTTTTCTTGCCTTGAGAACCCCATGAATAGTATAAAAAGGCAAAATGATAGGATACTGAAAGAGGAACTCCCCAGGTCAGTAGATGCCCAATATGCTACTGGAGATCAGTGGAGAAATAACTCCAGAAAGAATGAAGGGATGGAGCCAAAGCAAAAACAATACCCAGGTGTGGATGTGACTGGTGATAGAAGCAAGGTCCGATGCTGTAAAGAGCAATATTGCACAGGAACCTGGAATGTCAGGTCCATGAATCAAGGCAAATTGGAAGTGGTCAAATAAGAGATGGCAAGAGTGAATGTTGACATTCTAGGAATCAGAGAACTAAAATGGACTGGAATGGGTGAATTTAACTCAGATGACCATTATATCTACTACTGTGGGCAGGAATCCCTCAGAAGAAATGGAATAGCCATCATGGTCAACAAAAGATTCCGAAATGCAGTACTTGGATGCAATCTCAAAAACGACAGAATGATCTCTGTTTGTTTCCAAGGCAAACCATTCAATATCATGGTAATCCAAGCCTATGCCCCAACCAGTAATGCTGAAGAAGCTGAACACTTCTTTGAAGACCTACAAGACCTTTTAGAACTAACTTAATTCCTTAGTCAGCAATATAATTTTTGCTTCCAATCATTCATTCTTTTCCTTGAGCTGATTGACTGTTGGCCATGTATCCTCTGCTTTCTGCTTATCAAGGAGCACTTTTTCACAGCCATGTTGTTCCTCTCCCTGAGTTCACTACACTAGTCACTGTGGCGATCTATGGGCACACTCTTTTTGCTCTGTTTTCTTGGAGGCACAGCTTTGCCTCTGCACCCGGTGTGGGGGTGGAGGGGGTGCAACACCAGCTGAGGAATCTGCCAGAAGCAGATGAAAGGAGACTGAGTGTCTGAGCTTTGCAACCCCATGGGATTTCCCAGGCAATACTGGAGTGGTTTGCCATTTCCTCCTCCTGGGGATTTTCCCCACCCCGAGATCAAACCTGCTTCATCTGCTTCTCCTACATTGCAGGCAGATTCTTTACTGCTGCACCATCTGGGAAGCCTGAGCCCGAGTATGGATGACACATACCATTTATGCCCTACTGTTCTGCTGCTATGGTGGTTGGTGGTTTAGTGGCTAAGTCGTGTCCAACTCTTGTGACCCCATGGACTGTAGCCTACCAGGCTCCTCTGTCCATGGGATTCTCCAGGCAAGAATACTGGAGTGGGTTGCTGTTTCCTTCTCATTTGGGCAGGTGGTGCTAATGATAAATCACCCTCCTGCCAAGGCAGGAGACATAAAAGACCTAGGTTCCATCCTTAGTGGGGAAGATCTGCTGGAGAAGAAAATGGCAAACCACTCCAGTATTCTTGCCTGAATAATCCCATGGACAGAGGAGCCTACAGTCCATAGGGTAACACAGAGTCAGACACGACTGAAGCCACTTAGCGTGCACGCAAGCACACCCCTGTCAACACGAATGTGCAGAATGAGGACAAGGTGAACAATGGCTTCCACATTACACTGCCCAGAAATCTCCACACCTGCCCCCAGGCAGACTCCACTCCAAGCGGCTGTGCCCACCACAGCAGGATCCTACCCAGGCCTCGCAGCTCACGAGTCAGGGCATAGGAGGAATGGTTACCGAACTGAAACCCGCAGCCTTCACCAGTTCCTCTGACGCTGCCGCCATCTGCATCTCATCCTCGCCAGGGCCACGCCGAAACTGAGTGTTTTGTTGTATAGGGTTGGTGCTGGTTATAGGTATGTTTCTTTTATTTTTATTATTTTAAGTATATGAAGGGAATTCCCAGGCGGTCCAGTGCTTCACTGCCAAGGGTGCAAGTTCAGTCCCTGGTGGGGGAAGTAAGATCCCGCAAGCTGTGAAGTGTGGTCAAAACATGCGTGTGGGTTCTTAGTTGCTCATTTGTGTCTGACTGTTTACGGCCTACTGGTGGGCTACAGTCCATGGGATTTCCCAGGCAAGAATACTGGAATGGGTTGACATTCCCTCCTCCAGGGAATCTTCCTGACTCAGGGATCAAAACTGTCTCCTGCATTGGCAGGTGGAATCCTTACCATCTGCATCACCAGGGAAGCCTCCCTTTTATGCATGTGTTGTACTTACTAATAAAAACAAGACATTTCTAATTTAAAAGACAGGTCTAGACATAATGCACAAAGGAAGTCTCTTGTCAGTAGAGATCAGAGATCTATCCACAGGGCCCAGTTACGGACTTGTTGAAGTCATGGTCTGGCTATCTCCTTTTACTTGTTGGTCTTTGGACACTGGCTTTGGTATTTTGTCAGAGGACTGAAAGCTGCTGAGCCATTGTATTGCAATTTGTGAAATAGTTGGACATCACCCCGTCTGTAATTACCTCATCTCCTCATGGGTGAAATTCTACTAAATATGTGTTCTGTCTCTTGAGGATTTTCCTATTCCCTACAGTTTTTTCAAAATGCAAAGCTACCTAAAAGAAATGTCATATAAGTCTCTGTTATCTGAGTGTGAATGAAACTATCATTTGCTTGCTTAGGAAAGGAGAAGTAGCTCTGAGTAGGAACTAAGGCGGGAAGGAATGGGGTTCAGAATGACAAGTGGGAGAATCTCACTGAGAACCTTTGTGAACAGCCGCCATCTTGCCTGTAAGTCGTATAGGAAGAATTGGAAGGATATTTCAGTGCTTATTCATTGCTGCTGCTGCTGCTGCTAAGTCGCTTCAGTCATGTCCGACTGTGTGTGACCCCACAGATGGCAGCCCACCAGGCTCTGCCATCCCTGGGATTCTCCAAGCAAGAACATGGAGTGGGTTGCCATTGCCTTCTCCAATGCATCAAAGTGAAAAGTGAAAGTGAAGTCGCTCAGTCGTGTCCAACTCTTAGAGACCCCATGGACTGTAGCCCACCAGGCTCCTCCACCCATGGGATTTTCCACTGGAGTAGGGTAGCCATTGCATTCTCCAGCTTATTCATTGAGTGGGGTATTTATTAACTTTAAGGTCTTAGTGGAGGAGATAGGTTTGAAAGGGCCCACCTGTGGTATACACATTGTTCAACCAAGAGCAGTGCTGCTGGCCTAAACTGGGAAAATGTTCCAGGATCATTGCCTAAAGGAAACCAGTTAGAATGCCCAGTGAGTTGGGGCAAGGTGGGGGGCAAAATCATATGGTTGCTGAAGGGTATAAATCCCCAATTGCAGCAAACAAGCAGGAGGGAATGATGGGGAAGGATGGCGGCTGTGCACAAAGGTTCTTACTGAGATTCTCCCACTTGTCATTCTGGACCCCATTCCTTCCCACCTTGGTTCTGACTCAGAGCTACTTCTCCTTTCCCAAACCCTCAGGAATGATGGCAACAACAAATATTAGGAATGTGTAGGGTTTTTACAGTTTAGAAGCTTAAAGCTGCTTCTAAAGGAAGCAGCTAAAGGATGGCAGCAAGCAATATGACTTCCTGCATCTATTTTTGCTAGCAGCAGCATGTCCACATGAGCATGCAGACAAAAATCTGGCTTTATTTATTCAATAGTAAAGTTGACTCGAGCTTTAGACAGAAGGCCCAGGATCCAGCAATTTTTGAGAAATGGAAGGCTGGAGCTAGTATCTTCAGCTCTGGCACACAAGCTAGCGTGAGAATCAATCCTCAGCTAAGGGCCAAGTTTGACAAAATCAACTTC
Organism: Oryx dammah; assembly: GCF_014754425.2. NCBI lineage: Eukaryota > Metazoa > Chordata > Mammalia > Artiodactyla > Bovidae > Oryx > Oryx dammah. The sequence continues at coordinate 22,561,068 of NW_024070207.1, forward strand.
AGTTGTTTTAATTGTCACGCAGCTGGGCTAGAATTGCTTGCTTGTTACCATGCCATTAGCCTTTCAACTAAATATGTGCATTCATAATTGTTTGACAAAGGTATAAAGTCATGAAAATACACTACTGAAATATTAAATCTGACTCATTTAAATTTTAAAAGGAAGTTCCTGGCACACAGTAGGTGCTCCATAAATGTTGTTGAATGAGTTGAAATCAGGAAATTAAAAGAGATTGTTCAGCTTTCCAACAGTGCATTAAACTGAGTACACCATTTCTCAAGCTGAAAGGAAGCTAAATGAAAGGAAATGGGTTTATTTGATTGTCCCACACACACAATGACATGAAGTAATAAGGAAATTATTCAGATTATTCATCCCAAATTTTGCCTGACGTAGACAGATAATTAAGGCTTGTTTTTTTTTTTTTAATAAATCTGCATCAGACAGCTTCTTCCCCATTCCCCTTCCCTTTTTAAATGAGAAGACAAAGTGCTCTAAACCAAGTCCCAAATTTGCAAACATAGTATGCCATTTATTTGGCTTATCTCCTCAGAGGAGGTAAGTATAAAGTCGTTGCAAAAGACTTAGGTTGGAGATATGACAAGCTAAGTGGCTTCCTGATGTCCCAGCACCTGCTTTCCTGTCTGTTTCTGATTTATCCAGTGATACCCTATAGGTTCCTTAAAAAAAAAAAAACAAAAAAACACCCTGCATTCTTCCCAGCCACAGTATTGCATTCTGGTGGTCCAAGAGCTAATTTTTATCAGAATAAAACCTTGACCTTAGAAAATATCACTTCTGGGTTGATAAATGGGCTTGCCTCAAAGGAGATGATTTCAGGAGAGATGAAAGATCACCAGATGCAGCATCATAGAGCCATCTGGGATCCCTACTGACCTGCCTCTCAGAGTAGATTTCCCCTAAACCCACTCAATCCATGAGCAGTTTGAGGGAGTCCATGGAAATGACTGAAAGTGCAAAATAATCAAATGCCTCTAACCAGATGCTTTCCATAGAAAACTTGCTGAAGGTCTAGTCCTGTTCTGACCTGAGATGGCATAGCTTCCCTCTGTCTTCATTTGAAGATCAGCCATATGCTTTAAATTGATCAGTATCAGGTGGAACCTTAGTAGTTTTACCTTGGTAGGTAGAGTGCCTATGTATTGGATATGCAAACAAATTCATGCACAGAACTCTCACACTCAAATCAGGTTACATTAAAAAAAAACTCTCTTCACTGTGATGGAAAGCTAAATATGCACACTTGCAACTCACTTTTTAATTAAAGATTTTGTTTTTTAGAGTAGTTTTAGGTTCAGAGCAAAAATTTCCCTTATAATCACATCACAGTTTTATTTGTGTGATTCTTTTTATTTTTATTGTATTATTATCTAGAAGATAAGTTTCTAGGGCATGGGGCCATATCTGCCTTGTTTGTAATTTTACAGCAATGCCCAGCACCAGGCCCAGCACAAGCTTTGGTTAAATCAATGAGCAAATAAGTGGATGAATATAGGTTTCAGCCAATTTAGTTGGCATTCTCTCACCACTTGAAGAGACGTGGACAGCCTTTCTGTCTCTTGAATATCCTAAGTGCCATACTCTGGAATCCTGATACTGGCAGAACTGAACAGAGACCCATAAAAAGGAGATGGTAAGAAAAAGAAAAAAAGGTGATTCACACTGGCTTTTGCTAAAAACGCCAAGAGTCTGATACATAAACACTCATTCAATAACTTTGCTCATAACAACATTACTAAGGTAAAATAGTAGGACTGGCTCTTTCTATACATGGTTCTCTCCACCCAGTCCATAATATATATGTTTCTGACTTTTTCCTCAGACCTGTTATTAATGCTCATTTTAATCTGATTTCCAATATGTGTTTTGTTCAGGATGGGTGGTAGTGTTGATGGTGGATCGATAGTTTGTCTGGACACCCTTCTACAGGCAGTCACTTGAAATCATTCCTTTCTTTCCATCTACCAGAGAAGGAGCAGCAGAGCTGAGATCTTGAGTCCCATTTCCTTTCAACCTTAGCCACATTCATCCAAAGAAAATTTTATTGTTGTTTTAACTATTGTTTTCTGGGAAATACACTTGTAATGAATGAAACTTCATTCTGCTTATTTATATACTAATATATCTTTGGTAAATATGTTGCCCCTGAAAAACCACAATCTCTAATTCTTTTGGATCAGTTATATAGCTGTTCATCTGAGACAATGTAATGGGGCTTCACTTACATGAATAAGTGGTGTTGATCACCATGGTCCAAGTTAGCATCCTCTCTGTCATTTGAACCAGGCAAACTGTAATTTGATGCTGTGTCATTTCCACCATGGAATTACAGAATATTGGATCTGGAAAGGATTGCAAATAGCCACTAGTACAGTCCCCTTATTTTACAGTTGAAGAGAATGAGGCCAATATGACACACATACTCTGAGCCAAGTCATACTAAGATTGTGCAATCACAGAAAATTACTGCCCATGGCTATTGTATTTGTTACTTTAAAATGTTTATCTTCTCCATATAACTCAACAAATGTACACTTATTTCTTTCAATCCTCTCTTCCCTACCCTCTCCACAATTATCCTTATCTCCCACTCTTTCCTGTCTTTGACCCATTTCAGCAAGCCAGAGCAACATTACCTTTCCTCTTCCCCAGCTTGCTCAGGAGCAGTGGGCTATGAACAAGGTCAGTCCCTTCCAGCACCAGGCCAGAGCTCCTAAGCTAGTTCTATAGAAGTCCTGTGGCCAGCTTGACCTTCCCCTAACATCTGACCATTTTGGTCTTTTGCACAAGCACAGAATTTCAGTACCTTTTTCATATAGACACTTGATAGTTTTTTTTTTTAATGACAGCCACTTTATAGACATTGTAATAAAACACCAACTCCTAAGCTGTCAAAAGCCTAGTTCCAAATTTGCATTAAACAACTGTATGTACAGAGTCTGAATGGGATCCACCGTTGTTGGAAAATAACTTTGCTGGGACACGATGCCTAGAATGACCTGAGCCTGAGGGAGATTATGAGGCAGTTAGGATTTTATAGAGAATATTGGCTTGGTTTATCAACACAGGCATAAAAGATACTTGGAAAGTCATCTTTTTCTCTTTTTTTCTCTTAAATCCAAGACCTGCTTGTAAGACAATGAATTGATGACTACACAAGTGATCACGTGTTAATGTTCAATTTTTGATTTTGCCGTCACTATAAAGAGACCAACTCACCTCTTAATCATATATTTCATTGTGTGTGAAAGTTGCTCAGTAGTGTCTGACTCTTTGCGACCCCATGGACTATAGCCTGCCAGACTCCTCTGTTCATGGGACTCTCGCTGCCCTGCCTCATCACCCCCCCCCAAAAAAAAAGCATGGATCTATCCATTCATGTAACAAGCCATGAACACCCAGTGACTCATGTGATATGATAGGTATTGTGTGAGGTTCTGGGGATATAACAGTCATTTAGATCATACTTAATCTCTTGGAGCTTACTTTACAGGACTGTACCCTACCAGGCTCTTCTATCTATGGAATTCTCCAGACCAGAATACTGGAGTGGGTTGCCATTTCCTTCTCCAGGGGATCTTCCTGACCCAGGGATTGAACCCGAGTCTCCTGCACTGCAGGTGGATTCTTTACTGCCTGAGCCACCAGGGAAGCCTAATGTCCATGTAATAACGATATCTATCCTGACCAGGGCTTACTAGATCTAAGGGGGCATGGACACACTAGTCATGTCTGGAAAAGGATGATAAAAGAGAGTCCAACAGGCAAGTGTGGAGGAGAATTCAAACTTTACCTATTCGACAATGTTGTCTAGGCCTACCCTTGACTAAAAGATACCCCTTGGAATAGTTATCATTCTCAAAATCTTATGTTACTCTCCTGCTTATAAACTTCTATGGGGTCCTTGTTACTCTCAGGGTTAGATTTGAACTCCTTCAGTTCAGTTCAGTTCAGTCCAGTCTCTCAGTCATGTACAACACTTTGCAACCCCATGAATTGCAGCACGCCAGGCCTCCCTGTCCGTCACCAACTCCCAGAGTTCACCCAGACCCATGTCCATCAAGTCGATGGTGCCATCCAACCATCTCATCTTCTGTCGTCCCCTTCTCCTCCTGCCCTCAATCTTTCCCAGCATCAGGGTATTTTCCAATGAGTCAGCTCTTCGCATCAGGTGGCCAAAGTATTGGAGTTTCAGCTTCCACATCAGTCCTCCCAATGAACACCCAGAACTGATCTCCTTTAGGATGGACTGGTTGGACCTCCTTGCAGTCCAAGGGACTCTCAAGAGTCTTCTCCAACACCACAGTTCAAAAGCATCAATTCTTCAGCACTCAGCTTTCTTTATAGTCCAACTCTCACATCCATACATGACCACTGTAAAAACCATAGCCTGGAACTCCTTACTCCAACATAATAAAAAGCTCTTCACAACTTAAAGTAAATCTGTTTATTTTTATATTCTCTCATATATACTTGTACATTCTGACCAATGAAACATCACACCATTTCTATTCCTCCATACTTTTAAGTATGCTGTTTGCTAGAATACTGCCCACTGCCAGTTTCCTCCTACCTAGCAAACTCTTTTCAATCCATCACAACTCAGCTGAAATGTAAAATCCTGATTAAAGTCTTTATTGGCTTTCCTAGTCTCCCTCCCCCATCCCATCCCATTCCACCTAATGAACTCTGTGCCCTCCTTTATTTTTTTTGTTAAGTTTATAAGTTATAAACTTAATAATAAAGCATCTTTTGAGTACTTATTATATGTTCAATAATATATTGGACATTTTCACATATGCTTCTAATATCATACTTAAAATATCCTGTGAGGTAGGTACTATTATTATTGCCATTAACAGATGGGGGAAACAATTAAAAAAAAATAACTTGTGCAAAGTCACACAGCATAGTAGGTTTGAGATTCAGCCTCAGGGTGTTTGATTCCTGAGACCATATCCTTAGCCATTTATTTATTCATTCATGCTACTTTTTCATTCATTTGACTTTGTATGTTAGTAAGTATACAAACAGAGAAGGCAATGGCACCCCACTTCAGTACTCTTGCCTGGAAAATCCCATGGGTGGAGGAGCGTGGTGGGCTGCAGTCCATGGGGTCACGAAGAGTCGGACACGACTGAGAGACTTCACTTTCACTTTTCACTTTCATGCATTGGAGAAGGCAATGGCAACCCACTCCAGTGTTCTTGCCTGGAGAATCCCAGGGACGGGGGAGCCTGGTGGGCTGCCGTCTATGGGGTCGCACAGAGTCAGACACGACTGAAGCGACTTAGCAGCAGCAGCAGCAGCAAGTATATAAAATCGGAGAAGGAAATGGCAACCCACTCCAGTACTCTTGCCTGGAAAATCCCATAGACGGAGGAGCCTGGTAGGCTACAGTCCATGGGGTCGCAGCAAGTCAGACACGACTGAGCGACTTCACTTCACTCACTTCATACTTTATCACTGGAGAAGGAAATGGCAACCCACTCCAGTATTCTTTCCTGGAGAATCCCATGGACAAAGGAGCCTGGTGGGCCCATGGTCCATGGGGTCGCAGTGAGTCAGACATGACTGAAGTGACTAAGTACACATGCAAGTATATAAAATGGAAAAAAAAGTGTTACTTTATAGAGTGTTTTCACTGCCTTCCAAAGAGAAAGCATGCAGAGAAATGGGCAAGGAATCAAACTGAGATGACCCTCTCCCAGAGTGGGCAAGATTTCTACTACTGTTTGTATGACTGAGCATGAGATTTTATTCATATTTCCTTTGACAAAGGTAGTTTTTCAATGACTAAAAGTAAATAAAGCAGGAACTTCTTACCATGGCCTCAAAACACTACATTGATTGGCAGTTGTCTATCTCTGCAACCACTGTCTCCTGACACTCTGTGTGTGTGGGGGTGCTAAGTCGCTTCAGTCATGTCCGACTCTTTGTGACCCCATGGACTGTAGTCTGCCAGGCTCCTCTGTCCATGGGATTCTCCAGACAAGAATACTGGAGTGGGTTGTCATGCCCTCCTCCAGGGTATGTTCCCAACCCAGGGATTGAACCCAAGTCTCCTGCATTGGCAGGTGGGTTCTTTACCACTACCACCACCTCGGAAACTCCATCCTTCTTTAATTGTGTTCTAGTCAGGCTGCTATGTTTATAAGCCTTGAAAAGCCTTTTTTCATCTCAGAACCTTTGTTTATTATTATCATCACAATTTTAATAAAAAGTAAAATATCCCACTTGAATGGATACTCATGTTTACTTCAGACTTTCTAAAGAATTAAACATTACAAAGTTGAATTTCCCTGTGCTCTACTCTGCAGTCCCAAATCCCTTCCTCAGAGGCAATCTCCATCATGAATTTGCTTTCTCTGCAGTCCATGTTTTCTTATTTTTTCAACATGTATGCATATGTGTTCATTTCTAAATATGTAAGAATGATTTCATATGTATATAGATTTCTGGAACTTGGTTGTCTCACTTATGTTTATGATGTTCATCAATGTTAACATGTGTAGATTCAGTTCATTAATTTCTACTGCTGTATTTTCCATTGTAACATGCCAAAATTAATTTATTATTAATTAATATATATTATAAACTATGATAGGAGAATACAATGTTAATTATATCATTATATATTAATTCAGATATTAATTATTAAATTAATTATAATATTAATTAATCCAGAGAGTTCTCTGGATTATGGACATCTGATATTTTCACAATTAAATGCAATGTTTCCATCAGCATCCTTGGAAATTATTGAAGGCACTATGCTAAGTGATATATTGATAAGAGACAGAGAAAGGAAAATACCATGACATAATTTATATGTGGGATCTAAAAAAGCCAAAGTCACAGAAACAGAGTAGAATAGCAGCTACCAGGTACTAAGGGGGGGGGGGGGCAAATGCGGGCATGCCAATCAAAGGGTACAAACTTCCTCCAGTTATAAGATGAATAAACTCTGGGGATTTCATGTAAATCATGGGCCCAAGTTCATGTCTATTGAATTGGTGATACTATCCGACCATGGTGACTATATTTAACAATACTGTAATATATTCTTGAAAGTTGCTAAGAGGATAAATCTTAAATGTTCTCACCACAAATAAATGGTAATAATGTGATGCAGGTGTTAGCTAAAGTTATGGTGGTAATCATTTTGCAGTATATGTCTATCAAATCAACACGTTGTACATCTTAAACTTAACATAATGTTGCATGTCAATTATATTTCAATAAAGCTAGAATAAATGGCAAGAGGATAATTAAGAATATGTTTATGCCAATAAATTTGAAAACCTAGGTAAAATAGACAAGTACCTAGAAAACTGTACCTTACTTAATTGATTCAAGAAGATATACTCCTGGATATACTTTAAGAATCAAAATTAATGATTTAAAAATTTACCATAATTAAAAAAAAAACCTGGTACAGTTTTGTAAGAAAGCATTACCAGATTCAACAATATATGAGAAAGATAATATGTCATGACTGAGGTGCATTCATTTCTACAGATTTACAATGGTTCATCTGTCATCCTGCCAAATTTTCTTATGTACATGAACATATTTCAGGGCACTAGTGTGTTCCTTTTGTCATTTGTCTATCTCTGTACCAATACATCAATTTTTAAATTATTACAGGTTTAAAATATATCTTGAAATCTTATAGCACTTGTTCCCCTATCATAGTCTTCTTTTCCCATTTGTCTTATTTCTTGTATTTTATTCTTCTAGGTGAATTTTTGAATCAATTTTTTTAGTTTCAATAAAAATGATATTGGATATCTATTAAAATTGCATTTCATTTACAGATTAATTTGGTGGAGAACTGACATTTTTATAATGAGTATAGCAGGTATTTCCAGTTATTATGTCCTCAATAACTTCTAGACAATGATCTTTAATTATTTTAAAATTTTACTTATAGGTACTTTAAAAGTTCATTGCTATTTTGAATGAAATCTTTTTGTCTTATTATGTTTCCTAGTTGGTTATCAGTACTGCATAAAGGCAGTACAGATTTTTATTTTCATTGATCTCTGATGTCCTCCAAGTTTATCTGAAAATAAAAGCAAAATGAAGATCCAAACATAAAAGAAAGTTTTGCCTATGTTTTCCTCTAAGAGTTTTATACTTTCTGGTCTTACATTTAGATCTTTAATCCATTTTGACTTTATTTTTGTGTACGGTGTTAGAAAGTGTTCTAGTTTCATTCTTTTACAAGTGGTTGACCAGTTTTCCCAGTACCACTTGTTAAAGAGATTATCTTTTCTCCATTGTATATTCTTGCCTCCTTTGTCGAAGATAAGGTGTCCATAGGTGTGTGGGTTTATTTCTGGGCTTTCTATTTTGTTCCATTGATCTATGTTTCTGTCTTTGTGCCAGTACCATACTGTCTTGATGATGTGGCTTTGTAGTATAACCTGAAGTCAGGGAGGTTGATTCCTCCAATTCCATTCTTCCTTCTCAAGATTGCTTTGGCTATTTGAGGTTTTTTGTATTTCCATACAAATTGTGAAATTATTTGTTCTAGTTCTCTGAAAAATATCATTGGTAGCTTGATAGGATTTGCATTGAATCTATAGATTGCTTTGAGTAGTATATTCATTTTCACTGTATTGATTCTTCTGATCCATGAACATGATATATTTCTCCATCTATTTGTGCCATCTTTGATTTCTTTCATCAGTGTTTTATAGTTTTCCATATATAGGTCTTTTGTTTCTTTAGGTAGATGTATTCCTAAATGTTTTATTCTTTTCGTTGCAATGGTGAATGGAATTGTTTCCTTGATTTCTTTTTCTGTTTTCTCATTGATAGTGTATAGGAATGCAAGGGATTTCTCTGTGTTAATTTTATATCCTGCAAATTTACTATATTCATTGATTAGCTCTAGTAATTTCCTGGTGGAGTCTTCAGGGTTTTCTATGTAGAGGATCATGTCATCTGCAAACAGTGAGAGTTTAACTTCTTCTTTTCCAATCTGGATTCCTTTTTATTTCTTTTTCTTCTCTGATTGCTGTGGCTAAAACTTCCAAAACTATGTTGAATAGTAGTGGTGACAGTGGACATCCTTGTCTTAGGGAAATGCTTTCAATTTTCACCATTGAGGATAATGTTTGCTGTGGGTTTATCACATATGGCTTTTATTATGTTGAGGTGTGTTCCTTCTATGCCTGCTTTCTGGAGGTTTTTTTTTTTTTTTATCATAAATGGATGTTGAATGTTGTCAAAGACTTCCTCTGCATCTATTGAGATAATCATATGGTTTTGATCTTTCAATTGGTTAATGTCGTGTATCACACTGATTGATTTGTGAATATTGAAGAATCCTTGCATCCCTGGGATAAAGCCCACTTTGTCATGATGTATGATCTTTTTAATATGTTGTTGGATTCTGTTTGCTAGAAATTTGTTGAGGATTTTTGCATCTATGTTCATCAGTAATATTGGCCAGTAGTTTTCTTTTTTTTGTGGCATCTTTGTCTGGTTTTGGTATTAGGGTGATGGTGGCCTCATAGAATGAGTTTGGTGGTTTACCTTCCTCTGCAATTTTCTGGGAGAGTTTGAGTAGGATAGGTGTTAGCTCTTCTCTAAATTTTTAGTAGAATTCATCTGTGAAGCCATCTGGTCCTGGGCATTTCTTTGCTGGAAGATTTCTGATTACAGTTTCGATTTCCATGCTTGTGATGGATCTGTTAAGATTTTCTATTTCTCCCTGGCTCAGTTTTGGAAAGCTATACTTGTCTAAGAATTTGTCCATTTCTTCCAAGTTGTCCATTTTATTGGCATATAGTTGCTGATAGTAGTCTTTTATGATCCTTTGTATTTCTGAGTTGTATGATGTGATTTCTCCAGTTTCATTTCTACTTTAGTTGATTTGATTCTTTTTCCTTTTTTATTTTATTTTATTTTATTTTTTTTTGTTGAGTTTGGCTAATGGTTTGTCAATTTTATTTATCTTCGCAAAGAACCAGGTTTTAGCTTTGTCGATTTTGGCTGTGGTTTCCTTTGTTTCTTTTGCATTTATTTCTGCCCTAATTTTTGTTATTTCTTTCCTTATACTAACCCTGAGGTGCTTCGTTTCTTTTTTGTTTTCTAGTTGCTTTAGGTGTAGAGTTAGGTTATTTATTTAATTTCTCTCCTGTTTCTTGAGGTAGGCTTGTATTGCGATGAACCTTCCACTTGGCACTGCTTTTGCTGAATCCCATAGGTTTTGGGTTGTTGTGTTTTCATTTTCATTCGTTTCTATGCATATTTTGATTTCTTTTTTTATTTCTTCTGTGATTTGTTGGTTATTCAGAAGTGTGTTGTTTAGCCTCCATATGTTTGTATTTTAATAGTTTTTTTCCTATTGTTGACATCTAATCTTACCGCACTGTGATCAGAAAAGATGCTTGATATGATTGCAATTTTTTTGAATTTACCAAGGCTAGATTTATGGCCCAGGATGTGATATATCTTGGAAAATGTTCCTTGTGCACTTGAGAAAAAGTTGATATTAATTGTTCTAGGGTGAAATATTCTATAGATATCAATTAGGTCTAATTGGTCCATTGTATCATTTAAAGTTTGTGTTTCCTTGTTAATTTTCTGTTTAGTTGATCTACCCATAGGTGTGAGTGGGGTATTAAAGTCTCCCACTATTATTCTGTTATTGTTAATTTCCCCTTTCATACTTGTTTGCATTTGCCTTGCATATTGTGGTGCTCCTATGTTGGGTGCATATATATTTATAATTATTATATCTTCTTCTTAGATTGACACTTTGATCATTATGTAGTGTCCTTCTTTGTCTCTTTTCACGGCCTTTACTTCAAAGTCTATTTTATCTGATATGAGTATTGCTACTCCTGCTTTATTTTTGGTCTCCATTTGTGTGAAATACCTTTTTCCAGCCCTTCACTTTCAGTCTGTATGTGTCTCTAGGTTTGAGGTGGGTCTCTTGTAGACAGCATATATAGGGGTCTTATAAGATATATAGGGGTTTTGTATCCATTCTGCTAGTCTTTGTCTTTTGGTTGGAGCATTCAACCCATTTACATTTAAGGTAATTATTGATAAATATGATCCCGTTGCCATTTACTTTGTTGTTTTGGGTTTGAGTTTATGAACCTTTTCTGTGTTTCCTGTCTAGAGAAGATCCTTTAGCATTTGTTGGAGAGCTGGTTTGGTGGTGCTGAATTCTCTCAGCTTTTGCTTGTCTGTAAAGCTTTTGATTTCTCCTTCATATTTGAATGAGATCCTTGCTGAGTACAGTAATCTGGGTTGTAGGATTTTCTCTTTCATCACTTTAAGTATGTCCTGCCATTCTCTTCTGGCTTGAAGAGTTTCTATTGAGAGACCAGCTGATATCCTTATGGGAATCCCCTTGTGTGTTATTTGTTATTTTTCCCTTGCTGCTTTTAATATTTGTTCTTTGTGTTTAATCTTTGTTAATTTGATTAATATGTGTCTTGGTGTGTTTCACCTTGGATTTATCCTGTTTGGGACTCTCTGGGTTTCTTGGACTTGGGTGGCTATTTCCTTCCCTATTTGAGGGAAGTTTTCAACTATTATCTCCTCAAGTATTTTCTCATGGTCTTTCTTTTTGTCTTCTTCTGGGACTCCTATGATTCGAATGTTGGGGTGTTTAACATTGTCCCAGAGGTCTCTGAGGTTTTCCTCATTTCTTGATTCTTTTTTCTTTTTTCCTCTCTGCTTCATTTATTTCCACCATTCTATCTTCCACCTCACTTATCCTATCTTCTGCCTCCATTATTCTACTGTTGGTTCCCTCCAGAGTGCTTTTGATCTCAGTTATTGCATTATTCATTATTGATTGACTCTTTTTTATTTCTTCTAGGTCCTTGTTAAACTTTTCTACCATCTTCTCAATCCTTGTCTCCAGACTTTATCTGTAACTCCATTTTGTTTTCAAGATTTTGAATCATTTTTACTATCATTATTCTGAATTCTTTTTCAGGTAGACTCCCTATCTCCTCCTCTTTTGTTTGGTTTAGTGGGCTTTTATCATGTTCCTTTACCTGCTGAATATTTCTCTGCCTTTTCATCTTGTTTAGGTTGCTGTGTTTGGGGTGGCCTTTCTGTATGCTGGAAGTTTTTGTGGTTCTTCTTTATTGTGGAGGTTCTTCCCTCTGGGTGGGGTTCAACGAGTGGCTTTTCAAGGTTTCCTCGTTAGGGAAGCTTGTGTCGTGTTCTGGTGGGTGGAGCTGTACCTCTTCTCTCTGGAGCGCAATGAAGTGTCCAGTAGTGAGTTTTGAGATGTCTATGTGTTTGGTGTGACTTTTGGCCGCCTGTATTTTTGTGGTTGGGTTTATGTTCCTGTGTTGTTGGAGAATTAGCTTGGTATGTCTTGCTCTGAAACTTGTTGGCTCTTGGGTGGAGCTTGGTTTCAGTGTAGGTATGGAAGCTTTTGGATGAGCTCTTGTCGATTAATGTTCCCTGGAGTCAGGAGTTTCTTGGCGTTAGCAAGTTTTGGATTTAAGCCTCCTGCCTCTGGCTTTCAGTCTTATTCTTACAGTAGCCTCAAGACTTCTCCATCCATACAGCACCAATGATAAAACATCTAGGGTAAAGGTGAAAAGATTCTCCACAGTGAGGGACACCCAGAGAGGTTCAGAGTTACATAGAGAGGAGAAGAGGGAGGAAGGAGATAGGGGTGACCAGGAGGAGAGGAGGGGGAGTCAAAAGGAGAGAGACCAATGTAGCCAGTGATCAGTTCTCTAAGTGTTCTCCACAGCCTGGAACACACAAAAAGATTCACAGAGTTAAGTAGAGAAGAGAAAGAGGAGGGAGGAGATAGAGGCAACCTGGGGGAGAAAAAGGAAAGTCTAAAGGGGAGAGAGCAATCAAGCCAATAATCACACTTCTAAGTAAAAATGGGTACTGAAGGTTGGATTCTTAAAGGTACAAAATTGATAACAAATACCAAAAAACAAAGATTAAAAATCTAGAGTAGAGGTTAGACTCTCAAAAATACAATGCTAACAAAACAAAACAAAATTGCAAAAGTTATAAAAAAATATATGAAATTTGCTTTAAAAATAGGGTCCATTTTTTTTGCAAGGTAATAGGTTATAAAAATGAAAATTAAAGGAGTAATAAAAAGCCTAAAATTTTTTTAGTTTAAAAATGATAATAGTAAAATATATCTAGGAATTTCTCAGGAGCTGTTGAGGGCAATGTGGTTCAGTTCAGTTTCAGATAGTTCCTGTTCCAGGTTATACTCCTTCTCAAGGTCTATAGGTCCCTTCCAGTGTAGCCAGTGCTAACTAGAGGGTTTTAATCTGTTGCACCTGTCACTTCCAAAGCAGTTCCCTCTTTGTTTATTTTGGCTTCCTCTGTTTGCAAGTCTCTTTGGTATATAACTTCCGCCCTGACACAAGGGGGTGAAGGTGGTCATTTAGGCTAACTTGTTCAATTGTGCTGCAGGAAGGGAGGAACACTGCAAGCTAATATCACTGGCATGTGTGGGGAGTGCTCACAGTGTCTGGGCCACACTGGGTTTGCCCCTGCTCATGGTGTGTGTGCTTTCCTGGTCTACACTGCTCAGGCTCCAGGTTGCTCTGCAGGGGAACTGGCTAAGGCAGGCCCTGGGTTGCGTGCACTTCCCAGGTCTAAGCCATTCAGGTTCTTGTGTACTCCACAAAAGCACAGACTTGGTTGGGCCTGTGTTTTGTGCCCTTCCTAGGTCCAAGCAGCTCAGGAAACCAGGTGCTTGGTGAGTGCACTCTCCCCAGGTAGGGAAGTGTGTCTTATCACCTCCCCCATCCCAGCTGCTCAGTTTCCTGGGTGCACAGCAGGAGTGCCATCTCAGGTCTGCCGTGTGTGTCTCCTCTGGGGAGCTGATCTCTGGCTGTGACCCTCCTGGAAGATGTCAACCATCCAGGATCCCAGGAAGACTTGGTTAGCAACTGGGAACCTGCTTGCAGTTTGGTGGAGGATGCCATCACTGGGGCCAAGTTTGCCCCTTGCCTTCTGGCTCTGGCTGTCGCTCGCCTGCCTCCCTGTCTCTGGCGGGGATGGGCCAGTCCACTGCTGGCTAGCTCTCCTCTGGTATTCGCTCAGTCCTTTGTTCTGTGAGCCGGCCCGCAGGGCCTTAGGTTAGAGATTTTTGTGAAAAAGTTCTCTCTCTCTTTCCTTTTTTTTTTTTCCTTCTCTCTCTGGCTACCCCATGGTTTGTGTTGCTATCTCACATTAGCTCCTTCAGATTGCCCTCTAAGGCCAGGTCCCTACCCTAAGCAATGCAGCCCATGCCTCCCTGTTCAGCCCCCGCTTGCTGGTGGCGGACACAAGCGTCTGGGCTACTTCTCCTCTGGGAGTTTCAGTTAGGCACGTAATCTGTGGGTTTTATTTATTTTTTCCTCCTAGTTATGTTGCCCTCTGAGATTCCAAAACTCCCCACAGACCCGCCGGTGAGAGGGTTTCCTGGTATTTGGAAACTTCTCCTCTTTTACTACTCCCTCCCTGGGATGGGTCTCTGTTCCTAACTCTTTTGTCTCTCTTTTTATCTTTTATATTTTGTCCTACCTCCTTTCGAAGACAATGGGCTGCCTTTCTGGATGCCTGGTGTCCTCTGCCAGCATTCAGAAGTTGTTTTGTGGTATTTGCTCAGCGTTCAAATAATCTTTTGATGAATTTGTGGGGAAGAAAGTAGTCTCCCCATCCTGTTCCTCCGCCATCTTAGGACCGCCCCTTAAAAGAATAATTTTTTAAAAACACCATACTTTCCATTACCTTTTTATACTGCTAAGTCGCTTCAGTCGTGTCCCACTCTGTGCGACCCCATAGGCGGCAGCCAACCAGGCTCCCCCGTCCCTGGGATTCTCCAGGCAAGAACACTGGAGTGGGTTGCCATTTCCTTCTCCAATGTATGAAAGTGAAAAGTGAAAGTGAAGTCGTTCAGTCGTGTCTGACTCTTTGAGAGCCCATGGACTGCAGCCTACCAGGCCCCTCCATCCATGGGATTTTCCAGGCAAGAGTACTGGAGTGGGGTGCCATTGCCTTCTCCGTACCTTTTTATGGTTCTACCCAAACTGACCAAGTACTGAAAATTATCATGATCAAAAAAGTACCAAACCATAAGATGTGAGAGCATCAAGTCATCAAATTTTGTATATTCATGTATTCCCTCAGCAAATACTTTAAGCAGCTACTATATGTACAGAACACATACTGTGTGACTGGCACTGTCTTAGAGGCAATCAAGAAAGCCAATGTCTCTGCCCTTTTATATAGCTTATCATCTAGTGGGAGAATCAGTCAACACACATTATTTTTGTGAGGCTAATTTTTTTCATATTATATGTCATTAGAGTACTCTCTTTCCTTCTAAAGTTTTGACCAAGATGGTTTAACAATAGTGCCTAGAACAGTGTCTTGTATATAGATAACATTGTAGACTAGCAGAGGTAGAAGAAACCTAAGAGATCTCCAATTCAACCTACATCCAATGCAAGAATTTCTCTGATAGCATTATCATAACAAGTTTTAGCTTCTACTTGGCCAAGTTCAATAACAAAGGGCTAACTAGAAGACCATAGATCACCCTGAAAAGAATGTGTTTTACATTATTGTTAGATCAGTTTGTAAATTTATTCACTATGTCAACAAATATTCATTGAGTTTTATAATAAGAAATAGCCCAGTCTCCTCATTTTAAGGATGAGTAATAGAGGCTGACAGTTTAAATGATTTTCTCTAGTTTCTAGGGATAAGAGAACAACAAATCAAGGACAAGAATAAGGTTGTTGTAATCCAAGTTCACCATACTTTTCACTCTCAGGTGATAATTTCCCCAGAATATTAAGGAAAAAGAAAAATATACCTCCACAAAGTAGTAGACCTAAAAGTACTTTCTTGTTACTTTATAGCTGAAGTCTTTATAATTTTCAGTGTTATCATTTTAAGGCTCCTGCAAGAGGTAAAATAAGAAAATGTAATAGGCCCATGTTGGGTTTCCCTGATAACTCAGTTGGTAAAGAATCTGCCTGCAATGCAGGAGACCCCAGGTTGATTCCTGGATCAGGAAGATCCACTGGAGAAGGGATAGGCTACCCACTCCAGTATTCTTGGGCTTCCCTGTGGTTCAGCTGGTAAAGAATCTGCCTGGGGAGACCTGGGTTCAGTCTCTGGGTTGGAAAAATCCCCTAGAGAAGGGAAAGGTAGGCTACGAGAATTCCATGGTCTGTGGTGTTGCAAAGAGTCAGCCGCGAATTTCACTTTCACTTTTCAATAGGCCTATGTTACATACTAGGAGAAATCTATCATGATGCATAGCCAAGGTACATATTTAGGTTTAGAAGCATTTTTGTTTTCTAGATTCTAGTGTTTTAATCATGTGTGTGTGCTTAGCCTCAGCCGTGTCTGACTGTTTGCCACCCCATGGACAGTAGCCTGCCAAGCTCTTCTGCCCATGGGATTCTCCAGGCAAAAATACTGAAGTGGGTAGTCATTCCCATCCCCTTCTCTAGGGGATCTTCCCTATCCAGGGATTGAACCCATGTCTCCTCATTGCAGGCAGATTCTTTACAGTCTGAGCAACCAAGGAAGACCACTTTAATCATAAATATGACAATTAACAAGAATTTGATAATAAAAGTTGTATGGGAAAAAATTGTGTGCTTTCATCTGTGTTTAAAAATGTGTCTCTTTAACAGTTTGATCTCCTAACATGCCTATCAAAATAGTTAAGCACTTAACTCCTAGCTTAGAGCACTGGCACTAATATGATTATTTCACTTTTAATAATCAGGCAAGAGAAATTAAGAACTCAGGGAAGGAGCCTAAAATTTGTGTAAAGACAACACCCACCAATCCTCCACAATGTGTTTAATTATTCTAGTCAGTCAATGTCTGAGGTGTGTGGACAGTGAATGGAGCTGTTTTTAGCACTGTAGGGTGACAGCTTAGCTTTAGAACCAAAAGCAAAAATAGATACGTACTTCCCTGATAGGAAACAAAACAAGAGAGTGATCACCATATTATTTTAGTCATCCTGATGAGCTGCCCACATCAGAGAAGCAGGTGGTCAAAGCACTGATGGAAAATATGTGATATGTTTATTATCTATTTGATACAATTGTATGGTGACAAGTACAGAATATTGTTGAATCACACAAAATAATTCCATGGGTAAAACCTGAACTTTTTGTTATGCTACATTCACTTTAAACATAGATCTGAAATGCTATTCAGTAATTATTATGCTGCACAACATTAATGAATTGACACTGAATCCTGTTAGATATTTGGATTTATTTTAACATAAATTTATTTATTTTAATTGGAGGTTAATTACTTTTCAATATTGTATCGGTTTTGCCATACATCAACATGAATCCACCATGGGTATACACGTGTTCCCCATCCTGAACCTCCTTCCCTTCTCCCTCCTCGTACCATCCCCCTGGGTCATCCCAGTGCACCAGCCCCAAGCATCGAGTATCATGCATCAAACCTGGACTAGTGATTCGTTTCATATATGATATTATACATGTTTCAATGTCATTCTCCCAATTCATCCCACCCTCTCCCTCTCCCACAGAGTCCAAAAGACTGTTCTATACATCTGTGTCTCTTTTGCTGTCTCGCATGCAGGGTTATCATTACCATCTTTCTAAATTCCATATATATGCATTAGTATACTGTATTGGTGTTTTTCTTTCTGGCTTACTTCACTCTGTATAATAGGCTCCAGTTTCATCCACCTAATTAGAACTGATTCAAATATATTCTTTTTAATTGCCGAGTAATACTCCATTGTGTATATGTACCAGTCCTGGCTATTATAAACAGTGCTGCAATGAACATTGGGGTACATGTGCCTCTTTCAATTCTGGTTTCCTCAGTGTGTATGCCCAGCAGTGGGATTGCTGGGTCATAAGGCAGTTCTATTTTCAGGTTTTTAAGGCATCTCCACACTGTTCTCCCTAGTGGCTATACTAGTTTGTATTCCCACCAACAGTGTAAGAGGGTTCCCTTTTTCCCACACCCTCTCCATCATTTATTGCTTGTAGACTTTTGGATCGCAGCCATTCTGACTGGCGTGAAATGGTACCTCATTGTGGTTTTGATTTGCATTTCTCTGATAATGAGTGATGTTGAGCATCTTTTCATGTGTTTGTTAGACATCTATATGTGTTCTTTGGAGAAATGTCTGTTTAGTTCTTTGGCCCATTTTTTGATTGGGTCGTTTATTTTTCTGGAGTTGAGCTGCAGGAGTTGCTTGTATATTTTTGAGATTAGTCCTTTGTCAATTGCTTCATTTGGTATTATTTTCTCCTATTCTGAAAGCTGTCTTTTCACCTTGCTTATAGTTTGCTTTGTTGTGCAGAAGCTTTTAATTTTAATTAGGTCCCATTTGTTTATTTTTGCTTTTATTTCCAATATTCTGGGTGGTGGGTCCTAGAGGATCCTGCTGTAATTTATGTTGGAGAGTGTTTTCCCTATGTTCTCTAGGAGTTTTATAGTTTCTGGTCTTACATTTAGATCTTTAATCCATTTTGAGTTTATTTTTGTGTATGGTGTTAGAAAG
Source organism: Oryx dammah (assembly GCF_014754425.2). Taxonomy (NCBI): domain Eukaryota; kingdom Metazoa; phylum Chordata; class Mammalia; order Artiodactyla; family Bovidae; genus Oryx; species Oryx dammah. Next base: position 22,579,636 of record NW_024070207.1, read on the forward strand.
CATTCTAGTTTCATTCTTTTACAAGTGGTTGACCAGTTTTCCCAGCACCACTTGTTAAAGAGATTTTCTTTACTCCATTGTATATTCTTGCCTCCTTTGTCAAAGATAAGGTTTCCATAGGTTTGTGGGTTTATCTCTGGGCTTTCTATTTTGTTCCATTGGTCTATATTTCTGTCTTTGTGCCAGTATCATACTGTCTTGATCATTGTGGCTTTGTAGTAGAGCCTGAAGTCAGTTCCATTCTTCTTTTTCAAGATTGCTTTGGCTATTCCAGATTTTTTGTATTTCCATACAAATTGTGAAATTATTTGTTCTAGCTCTGTGAAAAATACCACTGGTAGCTTGATAGGGATTGCATTGAATAGATTGCTTTGGGTAGTATACTCATTTTCACTTTATTGATTCTTCCAATCCATGAACATGGTATATTTCTCCATCTATTAGTGTCCTCTTTGATTTCTTTCACCAGTGTTTTATAGTTTTCTATATATAGGTCTTTAGTTTCTTTAGGTAGATATATTCCTAAGTATTTTATTCTTTTTGTTGCAATGGTGAATGGAATTGTTTCCTTAATTTCTCTTTCTGTTTTCTCATTGTTAGTGTATAGGAATGCAAGGGATTTCTGTCTGTTTGGATTTATTTTATTCATACTAAGCATTATTGGGTCCCAAATCAAGTTCTCTGGCTTATTAAATGCCATCTTTTCAAACAAAACCATTTTTATATTCAGAACAGAAAGCTTCCTGTTGCTGTAAGTGAAATTATCAGAAGACACATTTTAATAACCAACTGCAGCCCAATTGATTGAGGTATGATGGATGTTTAATAGTTCGAGTACTCAGTGTTACACTGTGTTCTTGACATCAAGAGTCCTTATCATCGATTAGAATCAAGTTTGATTAGTGCTCAGCAGAATCCAGACCAAATGGAAACAGATGCCTGGCTTGGTATCATGCCACACTATGGGGCTGTTAGGTGAACTTATTTAAGCCAGTATGAAGTATATTTAATGAAGAGGAAGAATTCTCAATCAAACTCTCCCTTAAGCTCCATAAATCAGTCAATATATACTCAAATCTGGCTGAAATTGCTACAGCTCTGAGTAATCATATCAACATAAAAAAATATTTCATTAAGTAGTCTAGTTGCACCATCATTGTTATTATCTGGGCTTCTGGTATTCCTTTTTTTTCTCCAGTTCAACAGTTACCCTTTATCATACACCTATAGTTTAGAACTGTAAATAAAGTTCCATTAAATGCATTCATAATATTATTCATTTGTCAAACATTTAACTGAATGTATACATGTGCCAGGCTTCCCAAGTGGCTCAGCAGATAAAGACTCTGCCTGCAATACAGGAAATATAGGAGACGTGGATCTGATCCCTGGGTGGGGAAGATCCCCTGGAGGAGGAAATAGTGACCCATTCCAATATTCTTGCTTGGAGAATCCCATGGAGAGACGAACCTTGCAGGCTATAGTCCATAGTGTCGTAAAGAGTTGAACACGACTGAAACAACTGAGCAGGCGTGCACATATGCACATACATGTGCAAGGAAGTCTTTTATGTATTGCAGAAATGGAGATGAAGAGAATGTTTATTCTTCCTTCAAGGATAAAAAGTCATCTAGACAATTATCCTCTGTTAACATGTTAAGAGTTAGGAAAAAGATAAACACCAGGTACTACAGTAATTTGGAGAAGGCAATGGCAACCCACTCCAGTATTCTTGCCTGGAATGTCCCATGGATGGAGGAGCCTGGTGGGCTTCAGTCTATGGGGTCGCAACGAGTGGGACACGACTGAGTGACTTTATGTTCAATTTTCACTTTCATGCATTGGAGAAGGAAATGGCAACCCACTCCAGTGTTCTTGCCTGAGGAATCCCAGGGACGGGGGAGTGTGGTGGGCTGCCGTCTATGGAGTCACACAGAGTTGGACATGACTGAAGCGACTTAGCAGCAGCAGCAACTACAGTAATTCAGTAGAGGGAAATATAGATTTAGCTGTAAGAGGCAGTTATGAAAGGCTTCTTGGTGGTACCTTCACTGAATCTTCACGTACTGTTAGGAGTTCAGTTAAAATAGGTAAAGACACTACTGACACGATAAAAAGGCTAGAGAAAGGGGAAGAGTGGATACAGAGACACATACAGAGGGATGACTGTAGAGATACACAAAGAAAACACCATGTGAAGATGGAGGATTGGAGTGACATGTCCACAAGCTAAAATATATGTGGCTACCAGAAGCTAGAAGAGGGGCATGGACCAGATTCTTCCCTCCTGCCTTCAGAGGGATTGAGCATGGCTCTACTGATACCTTGATGTTGTACTTCTGGCTTTTAGAACTAAGACAATAAATCTAAGCAAAAAAACAAAAAACAAACAAAAAAACCCCAACTATATGAAGTATGCAGACTCATACAGTAGTGGTGTGACATGTCCTGCAGAAGTAGTTGGGACATAAAAGACACTGCAAATTATTCTAGGGACTCCCAAATTTTTTACCCCCGTAGGTGAAAGGGTGTAGGTGAATGATATCAAGCAAGAGAATTACATAGTAAAATCATATTTATTTATGTATTTATGTACATATGTATTCACTTATAATTTTTCTAGTTTATCAAGGTATAAATGATAAATAAAAATTGTATATATTTAAGATGTACAACTTGATGACTTGATACACATAGACACTGTGAAATAATCACACTTAAACTAATTAACATATCCATAACCTCACATGGTTACCATAAATTTTGAAGGTAAAATCAGTTAGACTAGGTGATTGATTAAATTTATGAGTGGGATAACTGGAGAAATGAAAAACTCTTATGAAGGTTGATGCCATTAATTTAAATAGGGAATAATGGAGAAGCAGAACTTGAGGCCTTGAGATGTAGGAGAAATGAGAAAAGATATGCTCTTGCTTAAGGAGCTGTCTGCTCTCTTAAGCAAGGCTGATACCATTTAATTCAGCTTTCTTGTGGGACGATAACCCACTCTAAACCAAGAGAATCAATACTGGGCCAGCAGACCTTTGAAATTTGATACTCGGAGGCAAAGGCTAACATGCTTCTGAGGACTATTCAAACAGAAGCTAAAGCCAAAAAGACAGAATTTTATCAAAGGCTAAATTCAACTGCTGAAAAGACAAAAGTTTACTCACTGTGGAAAGCAAGAACTGTCAAACTTTGCTTTACGACTTGGTAAATTGCTCATTCAACATTTCCTTTCACAGGTTTGGCTCCCAATTTCAGCAATACAGCTAATCAGGGTAAAAATTATTTATTTTAGCACCTCAGTAATGTTATATTACTTACGTAATAGAAATAAAAGAAAACTGAAGGAAACAATCAGAGAACCGAGCAGAAAAGAATGAACTTAGACTATAGATAAAGGAGTGTCTGACTTTTGAATCTACAGGGCTGAGGGCCAGGTCTTGCAAACAGATACATGTTCATCTAATATGTAGCCAGTCCCAAGAAAAAAAAAAATCATGTCTTCTACTTCTTAGTTAAATGTCATTTCTATACAGACTAATATTGGAGTAAATCCAGTGTTCAATTTATTTATTTGTGGAAGCTGGTTACTATATTCTCTTTTTAAAATTATTTATTTTTTAATTGAAGGATAATTGCTTTACAGAATTTTGTTGTTTTCTGTCAAACATCAATATGAATAAGCCATAGGTGTACATATGTCCCCTCCCTCTTGAACCTCCCTCCCGTCTCCCTCCCCATCCCACCCCTCTAGGTTGATATAGAGCCCCTGTTTGAATTCCCTGAGACATAGAGCAAATTCCCATTGGATCTCTATTTTACATAAGATAATGTAAGTTTCCATGTTACTCTTTCCATATATCTAACCCTCTCCTCCACTCTATTTTATTCAATCATTATCACTAGTTAGAGGCTTGCATACTAAGTCACTCAGTTGTGTTCAACTCTTTGCAACCCTATGGGCTATAGCCCTCCAGACTCCTCTTTTTGTGGGATTCTCCAGGGAAGAACACTGGGTTGCTATGCTCTTCTCCAGGGGATCTTACTAACCTAGGGATCAAATCTGTGTCTCATATGTCTCCTGCATTGGCAGGCAGGTTCTTTACCACTAGTGCCACCTGGGAAGACCATTTTGTTAAGCACAAGAGGGAATCAAGATTGCCGGGAGAAATATCAATAATCTCAGATATGCAGATGACACCACCCTTATGGCAGAAAGTGAAGAAGAACTAAAGAGCCTCTTGATGAAAGTGAAAGAGGAGCATGAAAAAGTTGGCTTAAAGCTCAACATTCAGAAAACGAAGATCATGGCATCTGGTCCCATCACTTCATGGCAAATAGATGGGGAAATAGTGAAAACAGTGGCTGACTTTATTTTTCTGGGCTCCAAAATCACTGTGGATGGTGATTGCAGCCATGAAATTAAAAGATGCTTGCTCCTTGGAAGGGAAGTTATGACAAAGCTAGGCAGCATATTAAAAAGCAAAGACATTACTTTGCCAACAAAGGTCCGTCTAGTCAAGGCTATGGTTTTTGCAGTGGTCATGTATGGATGTGAGAGTTGGACTATAAAGAAAGCTGAGTGCAGAAGAATTGATGCTTTTGAACTGTGGTGTTGGAGAAGATTCTTGAGAGTCCCTTGGACTACAAGGAGATTCAACTAGTCCATCCTAAAGGAGATCAGTTTTGGGTGTTCATTGGAGAGACTGATGTTGAGGCTGAAACTCCAATACTTTGGCCACCTGATGCAGAGAGCTGACTCTTGAAAAGACCCTGATGCTGGGAAAGATTGAGAGCAGGGAGGGAAGGTGATGACAGAGGATGAGATGGTTGGATGGCATCACCAACACAATGGACATGGATTTAGGTGGACTCTGGGAGTTAGTGATGGACAGGAAGGCCTGGCGTGCTGTGGTTCATGGGGTCGAAAGGAGTTGGACATGACTGGGCGACTGAACTGAACTGAGAGGAACGAATATTAATACCACCTTTCAGTAGACATTGTCACCTGCTGATAATCTCAAACCCAAGTATCTGAAAACTTTAATGGCTTCAAACCATGATATTGGCAGCACCCTTCTTGTCTCATTTTTAATCATTCTGAGCTATGTTTCACTCTAAACACTAGTAAATTAGTTAGTTACCAAGTCCACTGCTTTATATTTTCTCTCACAAATCACACATATGCATATATATGTAATTATATGTGTAAATAAGCACATATATATAACTGAATTACTTTGCTCTACACTTGAAACATTATAAAACAGCTATACTTCAGTTTTTTTTTTTAAAGCAAGTTGAAAGGGTTAGTGAATGCATTTTGAGACAGGTTATGGTACACCTATTAATAGCTTGATATACAGGGACTTCCCTGGTGGCTCAGATGGTAAAGAATCTGCCTGCAATGCGAGAGACCCAGGTTTGATTTCTGGGTCGAGAAGATCCCCTGGATGAAGGCATGGAAACCCATTCCAGTTCTTGCCTGGGATATCCCATGGACAGAGGAGCCTGGCAGGCTACAGTCCATGGAGTCTCAAAGAGCTGGACAAGACTGAGCAGTGAACACTTTCACTTTCATACAGGTTTGGAGCTACACCTACAAACACAGCATTTAGGATTCAAAATCCTGGATAGGGGATAAAACCATGCCTGGTACATTTTTTTTTTTTTTGGTTTTTGTTTTACTTTTTGGCTATGCAGCCTGTGGGATCTGAGTTCTCTGACCAGGGATCATGTCCCCTGCAGCGGAAGTGTCGAGTCTTACCCACTGGACCACCAGAGAAGTCCCTGAAATATATATTCTTAATACTTATTTAGTCTATTTCCCATCTTTATTAATGATCAGTTATCTAATGTAGCCCACCAAAAAAAAAGTGGTTATCAGAGAAAAACTGCAAGCACTGAAAGTAACAGAAAATGCTCAACACTCTCTGTATATCATCTCTCTATAAAATTGATCATTATAGAGTCCAATCGATTTCCAATCTTTTCTTTCCACAAGTAAATTAAACAACTGACAAAGTACATCTCTACTTCCTTGCTCCCACAGTGTGAGAAAAGTGCCCTTTTTATGTACAAAGCCTTTCCCTCATCTCTTAATTTTCATATTCTACTCAGTCTGAGGAGGAAGAATACTTGGTTAGAAACTGTGCCATTTATCTCTTTAGCAACTACAGCAACAGCTGCAGAGCAGCACCTATAATACCTTCCATGAAAACTGATGAAACACTTTGTGGGCTATAGGCACTTTTATAATACATTGCTTTTTAAAAAAAATTATTGGAGCACAGTTGATTTACAATGTTTTGTTAGTTTCAGGTGCACAGCAAAGTGAATCAGTTATGCATATAACTATATCCACTCTTTTTTTAGATTCTTTTCCAATATAGGTAATGACCTATATTGAGTCTTTATTGAGTATTGAGTAGTGTTACCTGTGCTATACAGCAGGTCCTTATTAGTTATCTATTTTATATGTAGTGGTGTGTATATGGCAATCCCAATCTCTCAATTTATCCCTCCTTTCCCTCCCCGCTTTGTAACCATAATATTTTTTCCTACATCCATGTAATACATTGTTTTGGGGAATGCAAAATGATTCAGTACTTATAGAGGGGAAATTAGCAACAATTACCAAAATGACAAAGGTTTTACTTGTTGACCCAGATTCCTAATCAGGGAATTTATCCTATTGGTATGTTTACACAAGCAAGAAATGTCATATATATAAGGTTATTATTTGAAGCATTATTTATAATAACTAAATCCTGAGAACAATTAGTGTTCATGTGTAGGTGTGGTATAACCACATGATCAAATATTATGCAGGCTAAAAAGTGAAAAAGATTTCTCTGTATTGATATGATTCTTGTTACTTTTTTTTCTTTAAAAAAATAATTTATTTATTTTAATTGGTGGCTAATTACTCTACAATATTGTAGTGGTTTTTGCCATACATTGACATGAATTAGCCATGGGTGTACATGTGTCCCCCATCCTGAACCCCACTCCCACCTCCCCCCCAGGCCCATTCCTCAGGGTCATCCCAGTGCACCAGCCCTGAGTGCCCTGTCTCATGCATTGAACCTGGACTGGCAATCTGTTTCACATATGATAATATACATGTTTCAGTGCTATCTCTCAAATCATCCCACCCTTGCCTTTTCCCACAGAGTCCACAGAGTCTGTTTTTACATCTATGTCTCTTTTGCTATCTCGCATATAGGGTCATCATTGCTGCTGCTGCTAAGTCACTTCAGTCGTGTCCGACTCTGTGCGACCCCATAGACGGCAGCCCACTAGGCTCCACCATCCCTGGGATTCTCCAGGCAAGAACACTGGAGTGGGTTGCCATTTCCTTCTCCAATGCATGAAAGTGAAAAGTGAAAGTGAAGTCACTCAGTTGTGTCCGACTCTTAGCGACCCCATGGACTGCAGCCTACCAGGCTCCTTCGTCCATGGGATTTTCCAGGCAAGAGTACTGGAGTGGGGTGCCATTGCCTTCTCCGAGGGTCAGCTATTAAAAGAATGCATTTGTAGAATGCAATCCAATTTAGAAAGAGGGTCATCATTACCATGTTTCTAAATTCCATATATATGCATTAATATACTGTATTGGTGTTTTTCTTTCTGACTTACTTCACTCTGTATAATAGGCTCCAGTTTCATCCACCTCAGTAGAACTGATTCAAATGTATTCTTTTTAATAGCTGAGTAATATTCCATTGTGTATACGTACCATAGCTTTCTTATCCTTTCATCTGCTGATGGACATCTAGGTTGCTTCCATGTCCTAGCTGTTGTAAACAGTGCTGCGATGAGCACTGGAGTACATGTGTCTTTTTCAATTCTGGTTTCCTTGGTGTGGATGCCCAGCAGTGGGATTGCTGGGTCATATGGCAGTTCTATTTGCAGTTTTTTAAGGAATCTCCACACTGTTCTCCATGGTGGCTGCACTAGTTTGCATTCCCACCAACCGTGTAAGAGGGTTCCGTTTTCTTCACACCCTCTCCAGCATTTATTGTTTGTAGCCTTTTTGATAGCAGCCATTCTGACTGATGTGAAATGGTACCTCATTGTGGTTTTGATTTATATTTCTCTGATTATGAGTGATGTTGAGCATCTTTTCATGTGTTTGCTAGCCATCTGTATGTCTTCTTTGGAGAAATGTCTGTTAGTTCTTTGGCCCATTTTTTGATTGGGTCATTTATTTTTCTGGTATTGAGCTGCATGAGTTGCTTGTATATTTTTGAGATTAATTCTTTGTCAGTTGCTTCATTTTCTATTATTTTCTCCCATTCTCAAGGCTGTATTTTCATATTGTTTATAGTTTCCTTCGTTGTGCAAAAGCTTTTAAGTTTAATTAGGTTCCATTTGTTTATTTTTGCTTTTATTTTCATGACTCTGGGAGGTGGGTCATAGAGGATCCTGCTATGATTTACGTCAGAGAGAGTTTTGCCTATGTTTTCCTCTAGCAGTTTTGTAGTTTCTGGTCTTACATTTAGATCTTTAAACCATTTTGCATTTATTTTTGGGTATGGTGTTAGAAAGTGTTCTAGTTTCATTCTTTTACAAGTGGTTGACCAGTTTTCCCAGCACCACTTGTTAAAGAGATTATCTTTTCTCCATTGTATATTCTTTCCTCCTTTGTCAAAGATAACGTGTCCATAGGTGCATGGATTTATCTCTGGGCTTTCTATTTTCTTCCACTGAATTATGTTTCTGTCTTTGTGCCAATACTATACTGTCTTAATGGCTGTAGCTTTGTAGTATAGCCTGAAGTCAGGCAGGCTGATTCCTCCAGTTCCATTCTTCTTTCTCAAGATTGCTTTGGTTATTCGAGGTTTTTTGTATTTCCATAGAAATGGTGAAATTATTTGTTCTAGTTCTCTGAAAAATATCGTTGGTAACTTGATAGGGATTGCACTGAATCTATAGATTGCTCTGGGTAGTATACTCATTTTCACTATATTGATTCTTCTGATCCATGAACATGGTATATTTCTCCATCTATTTGCATCCTCTTCGATTTCTTTCATCAGTGTTTTATAGATTTTTATACATAAGTCTTTTGTTTCTTTAGGTAGATGTATTCCATAAGTATTTTATTTTTTCATTGCAATGGTAAATGGAATCGTTTCCTTAATTTCTTTCTTTTTTCTCATTGTTAGTATATAGGAATACAAGGGATTTCTCTGTGTTGGTTTTATATCCTGCAAATTTACTATATTCATTGATTAGCTCTAGTAATTTCCTGGTGGAGTCTTCAGGGTTTTCTATGTAGAGGATCATGTCATCTGCAAACAGTGAGAGTTTTATTTCTTTTCCTATCTGGATTCCTTTTATTTCTTTTTCTTCTCTGATTGCTGTGGCTAAAAATTCCAAAACTATGTTGAATAGTAGTGGTGACAGTGGGCATCCTTGTCTTGTTCCTGATCTTGGGGGAAATGCTTTCGATTTTCACCACTGAGGATAATGTTTGCTGTGGGTTTATCATATATGGCTTTTATTATGTTGAGGTGTGTTCCTTCTATGCCTGCTTTCTGGAGGGTTTTTTTTTTTTTTATCATAAATGGATGTTGAATGTTGTCAAAGGGTTTCTCTGCATCTATTGAGATAATCATATGGTTTTGATCTTTCAACTGGTTAATGTCGTGTATCACACTGATTGATTTGTGAATACTGAAGAATCCTTGCATCCCTGGGATAAAGCCCACTTTGTCATGTTGTATGATCTTTTTAATATGTTGTTGGATTCTGTTTGCTAGAAATTTGTTGAGGATTTTTGCATCTATGTTCCTCAGTGATATTGGACTGTTCAGTTCAGTTCAGTTCAGTCACTCAGTCATGTCTGACTCTTTGCGACCCCATGAATTGCAGCACGCCAGGCCTCCCTGTCCATCACCAACTCCCGGAGTTCACTCAGACTCACATCCATCGAGTCCGTGATGCCATCCAGTCATCCCATCCTGGGTTGTCCCCTTCTCCTCCTGCCCCCAATCCCTCCCAGCATCAGAGTCTTTTCCAATGAGTCAACTCTTCGCATGAGGTGGCCAAAGTACTGGAGTTTCAGCTTTAGCATCATTCCTTCCAAAGAAATCCCAGGGTTGATCTCCTTCAGAATGAACAGGTTGGAACTTCTTGCAGTCCAAGGGACTCTCAACAGTCTGCTCCAACACCACAGTTCAAAAGCATCAATTCTTTGGTTCTCAGCCTTCTTCACAGTCCAACTCTCACATCCATACATGACCACAGGAAAAACCATAGCCTTGACTAGACGGACCTTAGTCGGCAAAGTAATGTCTCTGTTTTTGAATATACTATCTAGGTTGGTCATAACTTTTCTTCCAAGGAGTAAGTGTCTTTTAATTTAATGGCTGCAATCACCATCTGCAGTGATTTTGGAGCCCCCCAAAATAAAGTCTGACACTGTTTCCACTGTTTCCCCATCTATTTCCCATGAAGTGATGGGACCAGATGCCATGATCTTCATTTTCTTTTTTTGTGGCATCTTTGTCTGGTTTTGGTATTAGGGTGATTGATGGTGACCTCATAGAATGAGTTTGGCGGTTTACCTTCCCCTGAAATTTTCTGGAAGCGTTTGAGTAGGATAGGTGTTAGCTCTTCTCTAAATTTTTAGTAGAATTCAGCTGTGAAGCCATCTGGTCCTGGGCCTTTCTTTGCTGGAAGATTTCTGATTACAGTTTTGATTTCCGTGCTTGTGATGGGTCTGTTAAGATTTTCTATTTCTTCTTGGTTCAGTTTTGGAAGATTATATTTTTCTAAGAATTTGTCCATTTCTTCCAAGTTGTCCATTTTATTGGCATATAATTGCTGATAGTAGTCTCATGATCCTTCGTATTTCTGTATTCTCTGTTGTGGTCTCTCCATTTTCATTTCTAATTTTATTGATTTGATTTTTCTCCCTTTGTTTCTTGATGAGTCTGGCTAATGGTTTGTCTATTTTATTTATCTTCTCAAAGAACCAGCTTTTAGTTTTGTTGATTTTGCTATAGTCTCCTTTGTTTCTTTTTCATTTATTTCTGCCCTAATTTTTATGATTTCTTTCCTTCTACTAACCTTGGGGTGCTTCATTTCTTCTTTTTCTAGTTGCTTTAGGTGTAAAGTTAGGTTATTTATTTGATTTTTCTCTTGTTTCTTGAGGTAAGCTTATATTGCTATGAACTTCCCCTTAACACTGCTTTTACTGAATCCCATATATTTTGGATTATTGTGTTTTCATTTTCATTCATTTCTATGCATATTTTGATTTCTTTTTTGATTTCTTTTCTGATTTGTTGGTTATTGAGAAGTGTGTTGTTTAGCGTCCATATGTTTGTATTTTTAGTAGTTCCCTGTAGTTGACATCTAATCTTACTGCATTGTGGTCAGAAAAGATGCTTGATATGATTGCAATTTTTTTGAATTTACCAAGGCTAGATTTATGGCCCAGGATGTGATCAATCCTGGAGAATGTTCTGTGTGCACTTGAGAAAAAGGTGAAATTCTTTGTTTTAGGGTGAAATGTCCTATAGATATCAATTAAGTCTAACTGGCCCATTGTATCATTTAAAGTTTGTGTTTCCTTGCTAATTTTCTGTTTGGTTGATCTATCCATAGGTGTGAGTAGGGTATTAAAGTCTCCCACTATTATTGTGTTACTGTTAATTTCCCCTTTCATACTTGTCAGCATTTGCTTTAACATATTGTGCTCCTATGTTTGGTACATATATATTTATAATTGTTATATCTTCTTCTTGGATTGATCCTTTGATCATTATGTAGTGTCCTTCTTTGTCTCTTTTCATGGCCATTCCATCCCATTTTAAATAACAAAAATAATCATTTTAGGATGTATAGATAGTAACTTTTGTTTAAGAAATGATAAAACTTAAGATACATATATGTATTTGAGTGTATTTGCATAAAGGAACACTGAATGGGTTCATAAAACAGATGTTATCTGTTTAGGGTCTGCAGGGTGCAGTAGGAAAGGAATAGACAGGAACAGACTGATAGTGAGACTTCTTAATGTTGCCTTTCTACATAATTTTGCTCTTGAAACATATTAATGAATAATCTATTCAGGATATAATTTAAATGAAAATTTACACTATTTGAGTATAATACACGATAGTAAGCTTCCCAATTTATGTTATGCAACTAACATACCCTTAAACCCATGCATATCATAAAGGTGGTCTAAAAAATGCAGCACTTACATATACAGAAAATACATATATAAAATATATAAATATGAAAGTGTTAGTTACTCGGTGGGGTCTGACTCTTTGTGATTCCATAAACTGTAGCCTGCTAGGCTTCTCTGTCCATGGAATCATTCCAGCAAGAATGCTGGAGTGGACTGCTATTCCTTTCTCCATGGCATCTTCCTGACCCAGGGATAGAACCTGGGTGTCCTGCATTGCAGGCAGATTCTTTATCATCTGAGGCACCAGGGAAGCCCATAATATATATAAATAGTATATAATATTTATGCACATATATCAATATATGTGCACACATGTGCACACACATATATTTATATGTATATACACATGTATGTATATATGCACATATGCATATGTAAATATATTGCATATATATGTATGTGTTTATATGTATTAGTGTTAGTACCATAGTGAAAGTAAAACATTGGAGTTATTTGCACTTAACTCAGGAAAAGGGCAAGAAAATGCATTGTCATCATGCAATTTAATATTTTTATGATTTAGTCCTAATTAATTAAATTAAATTAAATCTTAATTAAACCTTTTATAAGATTTAACATTTTTTACTTTATATTTGAAGTATTAGCCAATGTGACAAAAAGGAGAAAGAAATTACATGTATAGAAATTTAGAAGGAGAAAGCAAGATAGGATGATATATTGTATAACTGAAAACCCCATAAGCCTTCACTGTTAACTATAAGCAATAAGAGAATCATTTTTTAAACATGCAGAACTATCTTACTTTTTAAAAGAGATGCAAAAGTTATAAATAAAATATTAAAAGTCTAAGCTATCAGTACATCAAAGAATATATCATGACCAAATATTTGTTTCTAGAATTCAAAAACTAGGCATTGTATCTAAATGCTTTAGTTACTAGGATACAAAAATATCCCAACGCTGGCCCCATACTTGCAAAATTATAGGCATATCAGATGATTTCCCAGAATAAAAGATCTTTCAAGAATTTACAATCTAAGGATCAATTCCCATATTTCCTGAGATAAATTGGTAATCTCACAACCCAACAAACATCACAGTCTAGACCTTACTGTTACTAGGCACAAACTTATATAAATATATATTAATGATATTTGAGGAAAGGGAGAAGGCAGAAAAAAATTACTTCATATCTGTTTGGCTTTTAAGAGCAATGTTGTGCAAATATGTTGATCCTGCCCTGTTCCCTCTAAGATTTCTCTCCATATGGCAATAACTACACACAGAATACATGAGGCATGTGGAGTCACAACAAGTGGTTTGTTTATGTCAGCTATGATCATACCAGCTAGATGAATATCAGATACATATCATACTCAAAGACACTCTTGAGTATGGAAACTCAATACACAGGCACAAAAATAGAAACAGCCTAGCATGTCAGTCCCAAACTCCTAATCCATCCCACCACTCCTTTCCCTTTTTGATGACCATACATTTTTTCTCTATGTTGGTGTCTCTATTTCTGCTTATATTATAATTATAATATAATTATATTATTATAATATAACTGTGTCTCCACCACTTGTATTTACTTCTTTGTTGACAAATAAGTTGAAAGTAGGAGTTGCATAAATTGAGTACATCAATATATAGCATTTTTATAGACAATATTAGATATTCCTGTGTGTCTTACAAGCATCTTTTAGCATGCTTCACATCGCCTGTACATTTTTTAGTATCATTATAAATTTATCATTTTTTGATGGACTCATCTGTTCCAATTGACTACAACTCTTGTTTGTTTTCCTTTTTCTGATGCTCAGTTTTCACTATTTGCCCAGTAAAAGGCTTCTTCAGACAAGACTTTTTTTTTTTTTTTTAATACTCAGTATGTCACTCTCAACATTCAGAAAACGAAGATCACGGCATCCGGTCCCATCACTTCATGGGAAACAGACAGGGAAACAGTAGAAACAGTGTCAGACTATTTTTTGGCGCTCCAAAATCACCGCAGACGGTGACTGCAGCCATGAAATAAAAAGACGCTTACTCCTTGGAAGAAAAGTTATGACCAACCTAGATAGCATATTCAAAAGCAGGGACATTACTTTGCCGACTAAGGTCCGTCTAGTCAAGGCTATGGCTTTTCCTGTGGTCATGTATGGATGTGAGAGTTGGACTGTGAAGAAGGCTGAGCGCCAAAGAATTGATGCTTTTGAACTGTGGTGTTGGAGAAGACTCTTGAGAGTCCCTTGGACTGCAAGGAGATCCAACCAGTCCATTCTGAAGGAGATCAACCCTGGGATTTCTTTGGAGGAAATGATGCTGAAGCTGAAACTCCAGTACTTTGGCCACCTCATGTGAAGAGTTGACTCATTGGAAAAGACTCTGATGCTGGGAGGGATTGGGGGCAGTAGAAGAAGGGGACGACCAAGGATGGGATGGCTGGATGGCATCACGGACTTGATGGACATGAGTCTGGGTGAACTCTGGGAGTTAGTGATGAACAGGGAGGCCTGGCATGCTGTGATTCATGGGATCACAAAGAGTCAGACACGACTGAGCAACTGAAATGAACTGAACTGAACTGAACTGAACTGATGTTACTCTGATGACGAGCACTTTCTTCAGGTCCCTTTGCCCTTTCTACCCTCAGTGAGCATTCTTACTTTCTGTAAAGGCCAAGATGTTCCAGGCTCATCTTGCTTTGTCCTGCCCCAAGATTTGGTGCCAGCTACCCTCCAAGGAGCCCTGGTTCCTTTTAGTGGAGAATAGTTTAAGGAGCCGAAATCTGGGCACTAGGGCACAACACAGATCTTTCCAAGATGCTACTACTAGTAATGGGTAAGGCGATTTTAGAGACCACTTAGGCTGCTGCAGTGACACAGCAAAAAGAGACTTCCAGGGCAAGAGCACATATTTCCAATTTATCTCTGGTTTTTCCAAATCTCTTTTCACTGGTTGATTGCTTATGTGTGTGCTCAGTCACTGAGTCATGTTTGACTGTTTGCAACCCCATGAACCATAGCCTACCAGCCACCTCTGTCCACAGAATTTCCCTGGCAAGAATACTGGAGTGGGTTGCCATTCCCTTCTCCAGGGGATCTTCCCCACCCAGGGATCGAACCCATGTCTCCTGCATGGGCAGGCAGATTCTTCACACCTGAGCTACCTGGGAAGCCTACAATTCTTATACCTTGCTATATACTGTCATACCCAACTCAATGCATTCAGATTTCATTGCTGACAGATGTTGGAATCTTCCATTTCCTGTTTCTTCTTTTTGGTTCTTCATCCATGGATCCTGGAATTTGCTCCAAAGTGTAGAGGTCCAAATCCTCCTCTCTACAAGAATAATCTATATGGTTTTACTCGAAAAGGGAAATACACGGCAATCTTTCTCCAGGTAATGTTGTCAGACTCAGCAAACAAAAATACATGCAGTATTTGACACATACTTTCACTATTATATTGGACAAAAGGTTTGTTTAGGTTTTTCCATAACATCTTATGGAATAAACAATAATAATAAAGCAAAATCTGTTGTTTACCTGAAATTCAAATTTAACTGAACATCCTGTATTTTATCTGTAAATCCTACCTCCAACTGAAGAGTAGGGAATCTAAATGCATAGATCATGTAATATCACAGAGTCCCCTAACACTCTTTAATACATATGAAGTGAAAGAAAAATAGGAAGACAACTGGCTTTCAGGGCTCTTTTCATATGTTCATTTTCATTTTCATGGGCCAAAATGCAGACCTGTATCACTTTATTTAAGTCCTTAATTTTGAAAATAGGTCTTTTCCACATCCTGTTTTATTAATGTTTTTCTATTCTAATTATTGTCCCCAAGTAAAATTTTGAGTCATAAATATTAATGTTTTAATGGCTCTTAGATATATACAAATTATTCCATTACCAGAGTGTTTCACTATCTTAAAATCCCCCACAGCCACCTAAAATGTCAGAGAACACAATGATTTTCATATCAGGAATCAATGGAAAAAGTTTTTACCATTACAACTTTGAAGTTTTTACTGTTACAACTTTGAAACTCTCCAAGCAGTAAGTTCACGTTGATTCATTTCTATAGGTTCTTATCCATCTTATCCATTTTTATAACATTGATGTCTTAAAATGCACAAATTGAATTACAGTGTATTCTGATGTCTTAACATGCACAAACTGAATTACAGTATATTCTAGTTATTATGACACATTCACCTTACATTAAATACATCTTAAAAATAATCTAAACAACAATTGGAGCATTTTTATGCATTGCAAAATGTTTTGTTCCTTATTAAAACAAACACAGAAGAGTCAGAAAATTATTGCCATAGAAAAATGTTGTGCAAATGTCCTAATCTTTGCATGGATTAAAATATTCCATGCATGTTCTCCCAATTTTGCCATCTGTGGTAATTGCACAGCCACCAGTGTTGAAACATAATCACAAAACTTGGTTACAATATTTACCAAGTGAAATTCCCCCTTCCCAATTTTTACCATTTTAATTAAGAGCATCAGATATAAAACAATATATATATATAGTGTGTGTATAAAAACATATTTATATAGACATACATACACTTAAAATGTATACAAATATATGTGTACATACATACATATACATGTATAGATAAACAAATATACACATTTTATGGTGCAAAGACCAAAAGATCAAGTTGCAGAAATTTCTCATCTTTAATTATAAAAAGCAATGAAAATAAACGAACTGAGCATAAAATCAAGAACTTAGAATGGAAACAAAAATAACAAATCCTCAAGAAAGAAGAATGAAAGAAGTTGACAGATAAGTAATAAAACTGATAAATAAAAGCAACTTAAGTACCCATCAGTAGAAGAAGGAAGATGTGGCATATATATGCAATGGAATATTGCTCAGTCATAAAAATGAAATTTTGCCATTTGTAGCAGTGGACTTGGAGGGTATTACGCTAAGTGAAACAAATGAAAGGCAAATACTGTATAATACCAGTCATATGCAGAATCTAAAAAATTCTAAGTCAAAAAAGAAGCAGACTTACAGAGAGTGAATTAGTGGTTACCAGTGGGGAGAGGGAAGGGGGAGAGGCAACATAGGGGGGAAAAAGGATATTATGGAATTATATGAAATTATGTGTGTGAAGCTTTTGATAATTGCAAAACACCATAGTATTTTGACTGTTTCATTCAATTTTATTTATTTTTTTTATTTTTTTAAAATTTATTTATTTTATTTTTTTTCATTCAATTTTTAAAAAAGCATTCACATCAAGGTAATGATGACAGTTATATCTGGGTGAAAAGTTCACAAGGAAATTTTGCTTTCTCTTAGTGCCTTTCACAATAAGAAATGAGGACATCAGGAAATGAATTTGTTAGAATTCAGTGAGGGTACTAATTGGGGCAGAGCCTCTACCTTCCTTTGTGCGCAGGGAGTTTTTACATTTAAAGCACATATTTCGCCATGATAAATTCATCAAATGACACTGGGCACAGTC
Source organism: Oryx dammah (assembly GCF_014754425.2). NCBI lineage: Eukaryota > Metazoa > Chordata > Mammalia > Artiodactyla > Bovidae > Oryx > Oryx dammah. The sequence goes on from NW_024070207.1 coordinate 22,597,332, forward strand.
CCAGTCTCCCATTCTGCGCCTGATGCTGAGTCTTGCCTAGTAAGATAAGCCAGGGTATTGCTTAAGCCTTTCTGGAAGGAAGTTCCTAATAGGGTGTTGTTTCCCCCTTACACTTTCTTTTGGAGTCTTTCACAGAAGAACATGCTGCAGCTTCAGCTGATGCTCCTGGGGGAGAAAGTGTAGCTAGGGATGAACTGAGAGAGATCGACGGCTGGCAACTTGCCAGCCTTGGCCCTGGCACCTGAGACCTGAGAGCAAGAAAGAATAGTCATCTCCTTGTCGTTCCAGGGCTGAGAAACCTCTTTGTCCTTCTTTGCCTCTCCCTCTCTGGCAGAGGTGCCAGGAGCAGGAGTGATCCTCCAGTTTGACCCTTTCTTTGACTTCCTGCTCTTAGACGGACTGAATGGGCCGTGAGGGCCGCTCAGTGTCACTGATGTCTCTTTTTGCTTCTCTCCCTCAGTTTTAGCCTGTTTGAGAACCTGAGTGCCTACTCTACGCTCACTCCTGAGTAAATTTCGCTCTTCCGGTACTCCACGAAGCACTTTGAGACTTTGTTGCCGATGGGACCTGGCTTTCTCCTTTTCCTTCTCTTGCTTCTCCCTAAGTCTACTCACTGCTCCCAACAAGGCACCTGCGAGGAGCTTTTGCTCCTCTAGCTGATCCTGGAGCTTTTTTTTATCTGTTCTTCATCCTCCTGCTTCTGCTTCTCAGCAAACCACACAGCGAGGGCGAGGCTAGTCCAGGCACAAGCCTCCTTCATGCCTCCTGATATCGCTGGGTTATTCAGAATGTCTCTCAGCTTCATCTCCATATCCCCCCAGGTCTTGAACATGTGCATCACATAGAAATAGGGACTGACTCCATTTTGAATTATCTGCTCATTTAGAAAATCTACAACTTCCTTCTGGTGGAAGCCACAGGCTGGGTCGTTAAGATTTATAGCCATTCTAAGCAAAGCTCTCTCTGACTTGTTTTACCTCAGAAAGCAGTCGGTCACAGGATGTGGCCTTTGACCTGACCTTGATCTTTCCACTCATGCATCACCCTATCTTCATAGGAAGTTGAATGCCTCCTTGGTGGTGTGAGGGTCTAGCCAAGGATAGAGTCAGCTACTTTAGAGCTCTGCATAAAGCCTAAACTGATCAAGTTGGTGGAGCTCCCTTTTAGAAGTGGATACAAAGATTACAAAACAAAACAACAGGCTTGTTTATCTCAGGCTTCTTACTCTAGCAGTGAATACAGACACATACTTAACATTTACTGAACTGAATGGAGCAATATGTTTTTGGTAAGTACGTTGTGTTCCATCATGCTGCAGCCAGTTTTCAAAATGTTTGAGAGCATGGATAACCTTTTACCGTTAGTACCTACTATATACAAAGGCTTTTTTTTTTTTTTTGAGTATAATTGCTTTACAATGTTGTGTTTGCTTCTGCTGTACAATAAGGGGAATCAGCTATTTGCATACATATATCCTCTCCCTCTTGGACCTCCCTCCCAACTCCCCTGCCCCACCCCTCTAAGTTATCATAGAGTATTGAGCTGAGCTTCCTGTGCTTTATAGCAGGCTCCCACTAGCTATCTGCTTTACACATGGTCATGTATGTATATCAATTCTACTCTCCCAATTCACCTCACCCTCTCCTTCCCTTCTTGTGTTCACAGGTCTGTGTCTCTATTCCTGCCCTGGAAGTAGGCTCATCTGTTCCAGTTTTCTAGATTCCACATATATGTGTTAATATACGATAGCTGATATACTATAGTTTCTCCTTCTGACTTCCTTAAATCTGTATGACAGACTCTATTGTATATAATAGTTTATATAAACTTGCTTACTGTAAAAATTCTTGTTTTACCGAGATTTCATTCACATAATATAGAATTTGAACTTTATAATATATAATAATAATAAATTTATTAACTGTCTTTTTAGAACCAGGCATTGTGTCATTTTGAACACTCAAGTTCAGATAAGCCTGTGGAAAATAAAACTAAAAACTCATAAAACAGCTCTTCAACATTATTATTAAGAATGACTATTTCTCCCATTGACAGATCTGCTTCATATATGAGATACATAGATTGCTTATCCTCTGGTTACGTAAGTACCATGAGGAATTGCCTGGGCAATGAGATACTCTAAATACAGTGAAGAACTGAACCAGATTTCAAAACAAAGGTGATTCCTACCAGCATAATTTTTCCTGGAAAAAAAAAAAAGCAAAAGCAATAACTTGTTATATAGGAATCCAGCTTTTGACTATAAAATTTTTTTTTTTTTTATTTTTGGTTGTGCTGAGCCTTTGTTGCTATGTGCAGGCTTTCTCTAGTTGTGAAAAGCAGGGGCTACTCTCTAGTTGCAGTGCTCAGGCTTCTCATTGCAGTGGCTTCTCTTGTTGTGGAGCACAGGCTCTAGGCAAACAGGCTTCAGTAATTGTGGCACGCAGGCTCAGTAGTTGCAGCTCGAGGACGCTAAAGCCTAGTAGGCTCAGTAGTTGTGGTGCATGGGTTCAGCTGCTCCAGGGCATGTGGAATCTTCCCAGACCAGGGATCGAACCTGTGTACCCTGCATTGGCAGTCAGATTCCTATCAGATTTTATAGTTAGGACTAGGGAAGTCCAAACTATAAAAATTGTAACCCCTCATCGTGGGTGGCATGATGCAGAAGTTGGTGCTGAGCTGGAGTTGGGAATGTAAGATGTTTACTATAGGTCAACACCTTTGAAGGGAAAGGGGCAGGATTGAGCAGGGCAAAAGTCAAACTTCATGGCTTGCAGCCCAATACAGTCTCATCAAACCCTTAGCCAACCTGTCTCAGCTTCTTGGAAGCAAGCATTGGCCAACAGAATCATCACCCAACAAGGTAACATGGTCAGGCTTTGACACCTTCACCTGGCAGTCACTGAACATGAGTAGCCTTGAAAATGGTTTATCTTGGGTGAAGTGCCTCTTGGAAGTGGATTTGCTGACTGCTAATCCCACTCCCCACAGCTATGCAGCAAATCATGCTGTAAAGAAGGGACTTGCCAGTGCATTTCTGTGTTGATCAGAGACTGCATTTCTTTGAAACATTATTTCCATGTATATTTAGGAAACAGCTCCTCCAGGATTCTGGCTGGCCTCTTTTCCTGAGCAGATGTTTAGAAGGGGGAGGTTAGTGGGATGATATATAGCGCCTACCATAATCAATTCTTGTTTCCTTCCTTCCTAGAGTCTTCTCACCCTCAGCTACCACCTTTGCTGAAATCAGTGGCTTACTTGACAGCAAGGCCCAGGCCACCAGGGGTCCAGTCATATCCCGTCCTGCTCTGTTGATCAGGGTCAGTTAACCCAAGACGGTGATGCTTCTTCTGGATTCTGGACCAGAAGAACCCAAAGTTCCCAGGTGGCAGTTACAGCCTATAATTTGCTGGGACTTTTGCTGTGCCTTCTGGAGTAAAAGTATACCCTCGTTGGAAATCAAGACTTCCACCGTTTAGATTCCAAAGCTGTGAAGACTGCAGCACAACGTCCTCCAGTGAATTACTGGGAATGATGGTAAGTGGAATCATACTTTCCATACTTTCGTTCCCAGACCCATGTATTCCTCCTACTGGGGACACAGTATCATGTAAATGCCTTTGATTCAATACAAACACTAAGTCCTGGAAGATGACACAACCATCCTTGCAGAATATTGCTTCAGAATTGAAGCTTTAGCTACATCTTCAATAGGCCACCCCTACATTTTCTAAAGCTAGCAGCTCCTGTGTCATGTACTATGTCATATGACTGATGGATACTGTGGCCCTGGGCCATTCTCCTATTTCTGTTGCTGTGAAATAGGTTTCTTGGTATGATGAAATGTTATGTAGAGTCGCATACTGGTGGATCAAACATTCTGTAAGTCTCTGGATAGGGGTGCTCGCTGAGGTCCTGCAGGTAGGCATGACAAACCATGCGTGGAATGGAGATTGTTGACTCTGAAGAGAGTTCAATGTACCAAAGAGTGGCCAACTGATTTCCAGGGAATGGTGCCTTCTCAGGGGTTAACTTTTTTTTCTTTTAGCCACACTTGGTCTTAGTTGTGGCACATGAGATCTTTGATCTTCACTGTGGCATGTGGGGTCTTTAGCTGCAGTATGTGGGATCTACTTCCCTGCCAAAAGATTGAACCCATGCCCTCTGCAGTGAGAGCACAGAACCTTAGCCACTGGAGCACCATTGAAATCCCAAGGGTCAATTTTGATCTCCACTGCAGAACAGTTGGATATTCACCAGTGGCAGTAGATAGAGCAATTTTAGTGTGAATTGAAGCTGCTGGGCTCATGTGTAGCCTCCATCTTCATCACCATGACTACTTTGCTCATGTGCCCATAGTGACAGCACTGGAGTGATTATGTCAATCAGCAACATCCTTTTCTCTACTTGGTTGTTTACTGCTTCTTTCAAGTCAGATGCTCTTTGGTGGATATGTGATACTAAAACCTTTATATTTCTTGCCCACTTGTACATGTATCTACATCCAAGTATGTCAGACATTCTTCTTCTTCTTCTTTTTTTTTTAGTTCTTGGCTGGGCTGGGTTTTTGTTGCTGTGCTCAGGCTTTCTCTAGTTGTGGAAAGTGAGGGCTACTCTCTAGTCATGATGTGCAGGCTTCTCATTGTGATTGCTTCTCTTGCTGCAGAGCATGGGTTCTAGAGCGTGGGCTCAGTAGTTGTGGCACACTGGCTTCAGTAGGTATTACCTCACAGCAAGTGGAATCTTCCCAGATCAAGGATGTAACCTGTGTCTTGTGCATTGGCAGGCAGATTCATAACCACTGGACCACCAGGGAAGTCCTTTCAGACATTCTCATCTCCAGCCTTCCACCTTTTTTTCTTTCAGACTACTGATCATTTGGATATAGTTTAACCTCAGACCACTTCTATTTCCACACGAAATGAATGACCAAAAACAATGCCCAAAGCTCTGCCAATTGGGAGACTTTTTCTTCACCACTGTCTTTCAAGGACATTCTGATTGAGGTAAAATATAATAGTCATCCATATACCCATATACAGGGCTGCCTTATCTGTAAACCTATTTGAGGGCTTTATTGCCCTCCTTCAGCTGGTCATATGGTAATTCCCTAACTGTGAACTGAGGTAGAGAGGGGTACCAGTGTAATCGTGCTTCTGTGCTTGGAGGTCTGGGCTGGCCACTCATGGGTGCATGCTGGTCCTCTTTGTGTTTCACCCCAGATATACTATTTCTTCAGAGAAGGCAATGGCACTCCACTCCAGTACTCTTGCCTGGAAAATCCCATGGATGGAGGAGCCATCTATGGAGTCGCACAGTGTTGGACACGATTGAAGTGACTTAGCAGCAGTAGCAGCATACTATTTTGGTCTTATAAAGGATTGTTGCTGGACCCACTCCAACATTTGATTTGGAAGGCCTAAAGGACTCATCTTACCAGGGCTCAGTTCTAACCATGTGGCCAAGCATTCCATTTCCCAGTAGAATACCTGGGCCTGGTAGAACAGTAGGAGCTGCTTTTCAAGAATTTTTGCCCTTACATCAAGACCTCAGAGCCCTGGGTTGTGATTTTCCCACTAGAGATTGCACAAATGTCACATGGCATCTTTCCTCACAATTAATACTTCATGCATCATAAGATCTACTTGATATGGTTCAGGTAGGAAGGCTTTTGGCCCCCATACCTAGACCAGCTACAAAGTCTTTTTGTGCTCTGAGACCTTCTCAAAGCTGACAGCATTGTATACCACTCAGCACTCCCTTGTGGGCTTCCCATGTGACTCAGTTGTTAAAGAATCCACCTGTGATGAGGGAGACCTGGGTTTGATCCCTGGGTTGGCAAGATCCCCTGGAGAAGGGAAAGGTTACCCACTCTAGTATTCTGGTCTAGAGAATCCCATGAACTGTATAGTCCATGAGGTCGCAAAGAGTCGGACACAACTGAGCGACTTTCACTTCACTTCAGCATAGGACAAGAGTAATATTTCAAGGCATATGCTACCTCTAGAACTCAAAGAGGTTTGGGGCTTTCTTTTGTTGTGGTAGGAGGTACAAGTTGCCAGTGTATGCCTTTTCCTTTGGAGGGGATATATTGGCCTGTGCTGTGCTTAATCACTCAGTCATGTCCAGCTTTTTGTGATCCCATGGACTATAGCCCACCAGGCTCCTCTGTCCATAGGGATTCTCCAGGCAAGAATACTGGAATGGGTTGCCATGCCCTCCTCCAGGGGATCTTCCCAACCTAGGGATCAAATCCAGGTCTCCCACATTGCAGGCGGATTCTTTACTACCTGAGCCACCAGGGAGGCCCAAGAATACTGGAGTGGGTAACCTATCCCTTCTCCAGGGGATCTTCCCAATCAAGGAATCAAACTGGGGTCTCCTGCATTGCAGGCAGATTCTTTATCAGCTGAGCTACCAGGGAAGCTCATATATTGGCCTACTCCTGACCTTTTCCAAAAATTATGTAGATGTGGCAAGTTCCTAAAATTTTGCAGGTTTATCTCTCACCATCTGGAGCATATATGTTGTATCAAGGCCTCAACATGCTAGCCACTTTTTGTTCACCCAGCCTAAACAGCATAATAGCATCAATGAAACGGATCTATATGATGTTCTTATGAGATATCCATATTACCTATAACCCTTACTACATTAGCATATGTAAAATAGATAGCCAACAGGAATTTGCTGTATGGCTCAGGAAACTCAAACAGGGGCTCTGTATCAACCTAGAGGGGTGGGATGGAGAGGGAGATGGGAAGGAGTTTAAAAGGGAGGGGATATATGTATACTTATGGCTGATTCATGTTGAGGTTTGACAGAAAACAACAAAATTCTATAAAGCAATTATCCTTCAATAAAAAAATTATGTATGGCTATACATGTAGATATACTATTATTAAATGTATAAAGGTACATTGTTTCCACTCAAAGAGAAAATGGACAGTTTGCAATTGAGACAGAAACCAAATCATACTGTGTAAATGAGGTATTATTTGATCTTCTCTAGAAAAATACCACATGCTACATGGCAGCTATGATTGTAACTATTACTTGGGTGATCTGTGATTGTTTACTGATATTACCAAGTATCTATCCAGTCTTAAGTAGGAACTGAAAAAGATTAACTGGAGACATTCATTGTTCCAGACCAGGAAACTCCTACAGTCTAACAGGGTCATGTCAAAGATGCATAGGATCAAGTAAAAAGGCTCCCACTAGCTAAAGATGTAAAAAATCAGAGCTTCAAAAATGCTTGAAATTGATTAAAACTTATCAGTTTTAAGTATGCTTAGAGTGATATTTTGAAAACAGAGACTTCATTGGTCAACAATATATGTTGTTACATTATCAACTCATTATTCCAAACATTGATACAGTTTTAAAAAGTCTACACCTTAGCCTGTCTTTCTTGTATAAACTGCATTTTAGAGTAATCAAATGGTCAAAGGGAAATTCCAGCTAATAAATGCAGAAGAAATGACAAGATCAGAAATCGCAAATTTGCAAGCTCTAATGAAATAACAGATTTAGGCAAAATGCACGCCAGCTGCGATGGACTGCGTAGAAGTGTGACCTTGCCCAAGGTCAGGGGTGGCGACTGAGAGTGCCATGCTGCATTGGCACAGGAGCGGCCGAGAGGAACTACCCCAGGCCCAAGATCAGGGTGGCGGCCAAAAGGAGCTACCACATGCCCCAGGTTAGAGGAGGCGGCCGAGGGGAGCAACCCACGTCCAAGGAGCAGTGGCTGCATGGGCGCAGAAGGGCCAAGAGGAGCTACTCCACGTCCAAGGTCTGGAGGGGTGGCAGTAAGGAGATACCCCTCGTCCAAGGTAAGGAGCAGCAGCTGTGCTTTGCTGGAGCAGCTGTGAAGAGATACCCCACATCCAAGGTAAGAGAAACCCAAGTAAGACAGTAGGTGTTGTGAAAGGGCATCAGAGGGCAGACACACTGAAACCATAATCACAGAAAACTAGCCAATATGATCACATGGACCGCAGCCTTGTCTGACTCAATGAAACTAAGCCATGCCATGTGGGGCCACCCAAGATGGGAGGGTCATGGTGGAGAGGTCGGACAGAATGTGGTCCACTGGAGAAGGGAATGGCAAACCACTTCAGTTTTCTTGCCTTGAGAACCCCATGAACAGTATGAAAAGGCAAAATGATAAGATACTGAAAGGGGAACTCCACAGGTCGGTAGGTGCCCAATATGCTACTGGAGATCAGTGGAGAAATAACTCCAGAAAGAATGAAGGGATGGAGCCAAAGCAAAAACAATACCCAGTTGTGGATGTGACTGGTGATAGAAGCAAGGTCCGATGCTGTAAAGAGCAATATTACATAGGAACCTGGAATGTTAGGTCCATGAATCAAGGCAAATTGGAAGTGGTCAAACAGGAGATGGCAAGAGTGAACGTTGACATTCTAGGAATCAGTGAACTAAAATGGACTGGAATGGGTGAATTTAACTCAGATGATCATTATATCTACTACTGTGGGCAGGAATCCCTTAGAAGAAATGGAGTAGCCATCATGGTCAACAAAAGTGTCCGAAACACAGTACTTGGATGCAATCTCAAAAACGACAGAATGATCTCTGTTCGTTTCCAAGGCAAACCATTCAATATCATGGTAATCCAAGCCTATGCCCCAACCAGTAACGCTAAAGAAGCTGATGTTGAACAGTTCTATGAAGACCTACAAGGCCTTTTAAAACTAACACCCAATAAAGAGGTCCTTTTCATTATAGGGGACTGGAATGCAAAAGTAGGAAGTCAAGAAACACATGGAGTAACAGGCAAATTTGGCCATGGAGTATGGAATGAAGCAAGGCAAAGGGTAATAGAGTTTTGCCAAGAGAATGCACTGGTCATAACAAACACTCTCTTCCAACAACACAAGAGAAGACTCTACACATGGACATCACCAGATGGTCAACACCGAAATCAGATTGATTATATCCTTTGCAGCCAAAGATGGAGAAGCTCAATACAGTCAGCAAAAACAAGACTAGGAGCTGACTGTGGCTCAGATCATGTGCTCCTTATTGCCAAATTCAGACTTAAATTGAAGAAAGTGGGGATAACCACTAAACCATTCAGGTATGACCTAAATCAAATCCCTTATGATTATACAGTGGAAGTGAGAAATAGATTTAAGAGACTAGATCTGATAGACAGAGTGCCTGATGAACTATGGACAGAGGTTCCTGACATTGTACTGGAGACAGGGATCAAGATCATCCCCATGGAAAAGTAATGCAAAAGGGCAAAATGGCTGTCTTAGGAGGCCTTACAAATAGCTGTGAAAAGAAGAGAAATGAAAAGCAAAGGAAAAAAGGAAAGATATAAGCATCTGAATGCAGAGTTCCAAAGAATAGCAAGGAGAGATAAGAAAGCCTTCCTCAGCTATCAATGCAAAGAAATAGAGGAAAGCAATAGAATGGGAAAGACTCGAGATATCTACAAGAAAATTAGAGATACCAAGGGAATATTTTATGCAAAGATGGGCTCGATAAAGGACAGAAATGGTATGGACCTAACAGAAGCAGAAGATATTAAGAAGAGGTGGCAAGAAAACACACAAGAACTGTACAAAAGAGTGCTTCATGACCCAGATAATCACGATGGTGTGATCACTCATCTAGAGTAAGATATCCTGGAATGTGAAATCAAGTGGGCCTTAGAAAGCATCACTACAAACAAAGGTAGAGGAGGTGATGGAATTCCAGTTGAGCTATTTCAGATCCTGAAAGATGATGCTGTGAAAGTGCTGCACTCAATATGCCAGCAAATTTGGAAAACTCAGCAGTGGCACCAGGACTGGAAAAGATCAGTTTCCATTCCAATCTCAAAGAAAGGCAATGCCAAAGAATGCTCAAACTACTGCACAATTGCAGTCATCTCACAGGCTAGTAAAATAATGCTCAAAATTCTTGAAGCCAGGCTTCAGCAGTACTTGAACCATGAACTTCTAGATGTTCAAGCTGGTTTTAGAAAAGGCAGAGGAACCATAAGTCAAATTGCCAACATCTGCTGGATCATTGAAAAAGCAAGAGAGTTCCAGAAAAACATCTATTTCTGCTTTGTTGACTATTCCAAAGCCTTTGACTGTGTGGATCACAATAAACTGTGGAAAATTCTGAGAGAGATGGGAATACCAGACCACCTGACCTGCCTATTGAGAAACCTATATGCAGGTCAGGAAGCAACAGTTAGAACTGGACATGGAACAATAGACTGGTTCCAAATAGGAAAAGCAGTATGTCAAGGCTGTATATTGTCACCCTGCTTATTTAACTTCTATGCAGAGTACATCATGAGAAACATTGGGCTGGAAGAAGCACAAGCTGGAATCAAGATTGCCAGGAGAAATATCAATAACCTCAGATATGCAGATGACACAACCTTTATGGAAGAAAGTGAAGAGGAACTAAAAAGCCTCTTGATGAAAGTGAAAGAGGAGAGTGAAAAAGTTGGCTTAAAGCTCAACATTCAGAAAACTAAGATCATGGGATCTAGTCCCATCACTTCATGGCAGATAGATGGGGAATTGTGGAAATATTGGCAGACTTAATATTTTGGGGAAAACATCACTGCAGATGGTGATTGCAGCCATGAAATTAAAAGATGCTACTCCTTGAAGGGCAAGTTTTGATCAACCTAGATAGTATATTGAAAAGCAGAGATATTACTTTGCCAACAAAGGTCCATCTAGTCAAGGCTATGTTTTTTCCAGCAGTCATGTATGGATGTGAGAGTTAGACTGTGAAGAAAGCTGAGCACCGAAGAATTGATGCTTTTGAACTGTGGTTTTGGAGAAGACTGCTGAGAGTCCCTTTGATTGCAAGGAGATCCAACCAGTGCATTCTAAAGGAGATCAGTCCTGGTGTTCATTGGAAGGACTGATGCTAAAGCTGAAACTCCAGTACTTTGGCCACCTCATGCAAAGAGTTGACTCTTTGGAAAAGACCCTGATGCTGGGAAGGTTTGGGGTCAAGAGGAGGAGGGGACGGCTGGATGGCATTACCGACTCAATGGACATGAATTTGAGTGAACTCCAGGAGTTGGTGATGGACAAGGAGGCCCAGCTGCTGTGATTCATGGGGTTGCAAAGAGTCGGACACGACTGAGTGATTGAACTGAACGGAACTGAACCCAATATATGCCAGAACCAGTTGGTGAAAGTCGAAGGAGGGAAATTTTTATCAGGGAGACCAGTTTGACACCATCTATGCATATTAATCAAGCTTCACATCATTAAAAAATGAGAAATATAGATGTTATATACCTCATAATTGTATGTAATAAGAAGCACACAAAAGCACCTCTGAAATGTGTGTCAAAGAAAATCTATACTGAATCGATATAGAATCTAATCATGACTAGGAGTTCACAGGAAACAGAGAAGGATGAAGTTAACCATGAAGATGAGGAAACAGTAAGTCAAATGCTGGATGTAAGTTATTTAATAGGTAAACTGCCCAGTTTTTCCAACAAATCAATGATATAAGAATAAAATAGGGAAGATTGACTTTGACAAAAACCCACAAAAGCATATGTGGACCTTGACCTCATTTGAATCCTAAATCTGAGTAAATCAAAAATAGGAGAAATTTTGAGATAATCTGGAGATTTAAATACATAGTATTAAATACACAGGATTGAATATGGATTCAGTATTGGGTGATATTAAAAAAATTTAAACATAGCAATAATGCTGTTGTTTTTCATTTACAATGCTATTGTTGCTATGTTTTAAATATGTCTTCAGCTAGAGATTCATGAAAGACATAATGCCTGGAATTTGCTTTAAAATATTCCAGCCTCGGTTCTAAATCATGGGGATATAGGTGAAGAATTGTCCAACTATTGATAATTGTGGATACTATGTGATGACTACATGTATGTTAATTTAGGTTCATTTACATTTTAAAAATTAGATTCCTACCTTATACCTGACACAGAGATGAATGTCAAAATCAAAACTCTGAAAGCTATAGAAGAAAACAGAGTGGAAAATAATTGTAACTGGGTAAGAACTCTTCTAAAATACAAAAAGCAAGAGCTATAAAGGAAAAGTTTCACAGAGTTTACTAGGTCAATAGGTTTTTAACATCTGTATTAAAAAGAAAAAAAACAACAAAAACAAGCTAGAGGTTAGAAAATGATATTTGCGACCAGTATAACTTAAAACTAGACTAGACTACAGGTGAGATACCAAGGGATTATTTCAGGCGTCCCAGGTGTTGCTAGTGGTAAAGAGCCCTCCTGCCAATTCAGGAGACACAAGAGACACAGGTTTGATCCCTCAGTTGGGAAGATCCCCTGGAGGAGGGCATGGCAACTCACTCCAGCATTCTTGCCTGGAGAATCCCCATGGACAGAGGAGCCTGGCAGGCTATAGTCCATAGCATCACAAAGAGATGGACATGACTGAAGTGAATTAGCACATATGCATGCATGCACACAAGGGAACAGTTCATGCAAAGATGGGGACGATAGAGGACAGAAATGCAAGGACTTAACAGAAGCAGAAGAGATTAAGAAGAGGTGGCAAGAATACAGAGAAGAATGACACAAGGAAGGTCTTTATGACCCAAATAACCACAATGGTGTGGTCAGTCACCTGGAGCCAGACATCTTGGAGTGTGAAGTTAAGTGAGCCTTAGGAAGCATTACTACAAACAAAGCTAGTGGAGGTGATAGAATTCCAGCTGAGCTATTTCAAATCCTAAAACATGATGTTGTTAAAGTGCTGCACCCAATATGTCAGCAAATTTGGAAAACTCAGCAGTGGGCTCTCCACGTGGTGCTAGTGGTAAAGAACCTACCTGCCGATACAGGAGACATAAGAGATGTCAGTTCGATCCCTGGGTTAGGAAGATCTGCTGGAAGAGGGCATGGCAACCCACTCCAGTATTTTTTCCTGGAGAATCCCATGGACAGAGGAGCCTGGTGGGCTACAGTCCATGCGATTGCAGAAGAGTCAGACATGACTTAGCAACTGAGCACGTGCGCACACACATATATATATGTTCTAAGAATACAAAGTTACTGTATAAAAGTATTTTTTAAAAAACCATGAAGGATACATAATAAATTATTAACACTTTCTCCTTTTGTGTAAGAAGCAGAAAATTAGAACTGGAGGTGGCAAAGGGGGTCTCAAGTGTTCTTGAGATTGTTCTTGAGACATGTTCTGTCATTAAAATCATAAGTTTAAATAAATGTGAAAATATGTGATAATTACCAGATCTTGATGATGGGCACATGGATGTTTTCATATTCTTTGTAGAGTTTTACATTTTTTTAATTTATAAAACCAAAAGAAAAGACTGATTAAACGGCCACCTATGGGAAATTGAATAATAAAATTAATAGGCTAAACTTTGAAAGGCATATTAAACTTTGCATATTACCATTGAGAATACATATTCAGATCAAATGCAAATATGGTATTTCAACTGTACTTTTTAAATAGATAACTCAAACTCTTCAATGTAGCTGAAATTATAGTAGTTGGCTTATGGTCATAGAGGGCTATGACCACAGTACAAAAAAACCTGGAAATTAATGAGTACTAAAGAACCACAAAACAAACAACATTGAAAAAAGTTGCAAGTTGATTTTTAGAAACTATGGAGTCAAAAAGCAAATCAAAACTTTCAGTTTGTGTTATTAGAAAATAATGGCAATAAGTTTTGTGATACAACAAAACACTATATTCAGAAGATTTTGGTATAATTAAATTCCTTTGTTATAAAACAAGAAACTATACATAAATTACCTAAACTTTAAATAAAGTAGAAAAACAATAAAATAAAATGTCACCCACTGTATCAATTCCAAACTCTTCTTAGAATTTCAAATCAATTCATAATTTATCAAACAATGAACAGGCAAACAAATAAGCAGAAGGTGTTGTACTGTGAATAGTTTTAGCAGACATCCTTTTATATAAATAGCTAAAATTTGCTAGAAAGTGAGGTGGGAGGGAGTAGGGGCTGGCAATACAAAAAGAAAACCTGAAAAAAAAATTATACAAGCAGAAGTCAAGCTTCAGCTGCTCATGGTGAGGTACTGTGAGGAGAAAGGTCCATCTGCTTTTTTTTTTTAAAGATTTATTATTTCATTATTTTTTGGCTGTGGTTGGTCTTTGTTGCCTGCAGGCTTTCTCTACTTGTGGTAAGTGGGGGCTCCTCTTCATTGTGGTGTCTTCTCTTTGTTGTGGAGCACTGGCTGTAGAATGCTGGCTTCCATAATTGCAGCATGTGGGCTCAGTAGTTGCGGCTCACTGACTCCAGAGCACTGGTTCAGTAGTTGTAGCATATGCGCTTAGTTGCTCCACGGCATGTGAGATCTTCCCAGAGCAAAGATCAAATGGGTGTTCCTTGCACTGCAAGGCAGATTCTTAACCATTTGGCCACTATGATATCCCCATCTGCTTTATTAAGTGGCTTGGATTTTAAAAATTACTACTTGGGGGCAGGAGAGAAAATCTTGAAACTGAGGAAGACAGAATTTAGGACTAAAATCCATGAAGAAAGCTAGAACAATTGAAGGGCAACCTTGTTTTGAGAGCAGAAAAGAAAAAAAAAAACCTACCTGCAAATAATATAATATATCTGAAAGTAAAGTATGTGTATCCAGAATATATAAAACTCAAAATTCAGTAATAAAAAAATAAACACCCCAGTTAACAAATGGAAAAATATTTGAACACTTTACCAAGTAAGATGTTTGGAAGATGAGCATATACAAAAATATTTAACATCATTATCATTAAGGAAATGCAAATCAAAACCAGAATGAGATTCTAGTTTCACATGTATTAAAATGGATAAAATTTAAAAGACTAACCATACAAACTATTGGAGAGAGTTGGAAGGACAAGAACTCTCATACCCTCTGTGGGAGAATGCACCAGCATTTCACTGGTAGTCCAGTGGCTAAGACTGTGCTCCCAATGCAGGGGACCTAGGTTCTATCCCTGGTCAGAGAACTAGATCTCACATGTTGCAACTAAGAATTTGCATGCTGCAACTAAAAGAGTCTGTGTGCCACAACTAAGACCTGACACATCCAAATAAATAAATATTTCTTTTAAAAAAAAGTTAAACATACACCTATTAAATGATCCAGCCATTCTAATGCCAGATATTTATGTAAGAGGAAGATATATGCCTATGCAAAGACTTGTCCATGAATATTTATAATAGCATTATTTGTGATAGCTCAAACTGGAAACAACCCAAATATCCCATCAATAGGTGAACACATTAACTGTAGTCCATCCATACCATGGAATACTACTGAGTAATAAAAAGGAATGAAGATATGCTACAATATAATATTCATAATAACATGGATGTATCTCAAAATTATGATGCTCAATGATAAGAAGCCAGACAAAAAGAGATTTAATACTGAATTATTCCATTTATGTAAAATTTGAGAAAATGAAAACTAATCTATAGTAGCAGAAGGCAGATCAGTGGAGGTAAGAACAGGGACATACTGGAGGAAAATATTACAAAAATATACAAAGAGTCTTTGTGGGTAGAAAAGATGTTCATTATCTTGACTGTGGTAATGGTTTCTTGAGTGTAAACATATGCCATATGTTTTGACTAATTGAATATTGTTTAGGTATACTTACATTGGCGATCAAACTATAAAGGAAAGCAAGGAGACTATTAATACAAAAGTCAAAAGAGTTTGTGAAAGGAAGAGATGGAGCTCTGGTGAGAAGGGAACATGCACAAGCCTTCAGGAATGCTGGAAAATTTCTGTTTCTTGACCTGTGGTGGTTTCTTGGATGTTCATTTTCTAACTATTCATTAAACTGTAAATGTATATTTCATGCACTTTTCTATGAAACAGATTTATGTTTCATTTCACAATAAAAACAAAATAATAAGCAATGATTAACAAAAATTGGTGAATATTATTAAATAATAAATTTAAATAACTCGAGAATATAAAAAGTTTGTGAAGGTTTAAAAGCAGATTAGGATAAAAGGTAACTAACAGTCATCTAAACCTTGGAATGCTTCGATTATTTTTTTCTCTATTTAAACTTATTGCCTAGGGAATCTCATTAAGGCTTCTGATACCTATAATTTACTTCTCCCTTAATTTCCAGACACATATATCCAAATGCCCACTCACATTGTTACTTGAAAGTCAAAAAGACATATAAAAATAATGTCCTAACATCATATTGACAAAATTTTAGAAACATTTCTACTAAATAATGAATGATGTAATATTATGTATTTTCAATGCTGTTATTTAACAACATGGACATTCTAGTTAATGGAATAAAATGAGAAAGAAATGAGAAAGGAGGCAAGAAAGGGAAAGAGAGAAGAGGCATAAAAGAATGATAACGAGGAGAAAGACAATGATTTGAAGGTAAACTGATTACATAATAATGTAACTGAACTGGACCCTATAGGTCAATCTCACCTGTCTAGTGTTAGGTGTCATGCGGTCAGCCATTCCCATAATCCTAGGGTAGGAATCTTTCCCTCCCTGCTGCTGCTGCTAAGTCGCTTCAGTCATGTCCGACTCTGTGTGACCCCATAGACGGCAGCCCACCAGGCTCCCCCGTCCCTGGGATTCTCCAGGCAAGAACACTGCAGTGGGTTGCCATTTCCTTCTCCAATGCATGAAAGTGAAAAATGAAAGTGAAGTCTCTCAGTCATGTCCGACTCTAACGACCCCATGGACTGCAGCCCACCAGGCTCCTCCGTCCATTCGATTTTCCAGGCAAGAGTACTGGAGTGGGGTGCAGTAGGATGAAAAGGAGATTAAAACAGCATCTCAAGCTACCTTGAGTTATTCCAGGTTCTTCCTGTACTCTTTCAACTTGCAGAAGTGGTGGATTCTTTGTCTGGACAGTGAAAATGCAGAGTAAACGTCGAGCATCTTGTAGTACCAGTAAGAAAATACTCCTTTGCATTTTAAAAAATAACCACACAACTGAAGTTTTCTGGTTTGGTTGGTTTTTGTTTTTCCCCACAGAATATTTCAGTTTCCAAAGTTGTAGCCATAGTGATTCTCCATCCACCCTAATTGTTTTCCCTTAAAGTGAAAGTGAAAGTGTTAGTCAGAGTGATTCTCCATCCACCCTAATTGTTTTCCCTTAAAGTGAAAGTGAAAGTGTTAGTCAGTCCTGTTGACTCTTTTCGACCCCATGGTCAGTCCTGTCGACTCTTTGCAACCCCATGGATTGCAGCTGCCAAGCTCCTCTGGCCATGGGATTCTCCAGGCAAGAATACTGGAATGGGTTGCCATTCCCTTCTCCAGGGGATCTTCCTGATCCAGGGATAGAACCCAGTCTCCTGCATTGCAAGCAGATTCTTTACTGTCTGAGCCACCAGGGAAGCCTTACCTTAGTTTACTTATAATTCTAAAAGTAATTTTGTAACCATAATACTAAGTCCTAGCTTCCAAGTATGTACCAAACTTTGTCTTTGCATGGAGTCTACTAACAATTGTGTTTATAACACAACATTAGAAATTTCCTGTGTTCTTCCATTAAATTGCCAGATTCTCCACATATGTTGCTTCAGCATGGAGAGTTCTGTTATGCTCCTCGGTAAATCACATGAAGTCACATGCAGGATGAAGTCCAGGGTATCTACAAGACCCCAGCAGGGACGATCCTTTACCATGCTCTTTTAGACATCGGGATCTTCACGTGGACCGGAAAATGAGCAAAATCAAACAAAGCCTGGGTTTGAAATTCGGCCGAGCTGGTGTACACGGGTGCATAGACCCTGCAACTGCTCCCTTCCCCTCCCTAAGCCCAGGTGGGAGAATTGGGGGGCACTCCTCCAGTCCTGCCTATCCCATTGCCACCTACACGAGAGCCGGGATGATGCAGGTTGAAGGGGATAGAGAGAGGGCAGGGGACAAGGCAGCAAGGAGGGGATGGTGGGACCTGCCTTGTTGCAAGTCGTTGAGGGAAACGCACCAGTTCCCCAGGGCGTTTCGCTGCTCTGCCGCCTGCGACCCGCAAAACTGCAGAGGGGCCAGATCAGCATCCTGTGTCATCCCTAAGGCTGCCGAGTTTTATCCATCACGTGCCAGGTACCTGGCAACGTGTGGGAACACGAGACATCCCAGGAGGCCTCCCCAGGTTCCTAAGAGAGCTTCAGCCAGAAGCCTAGGCTCCAAGCAAACCAAGCTTATGGAGAATTACACAACCGGGAGCCTGTCTCTGGACAGAGCCCAGAGGCCACTCCATGAACTGCCTCAAGCAAGGGAACGCCTACCTTGACCAAGAACAGGGCCCCAGGCCTGAGCATTGCATGGGCCAGGTCCCACTGGGCAGCTGCCAGGACAGCCACGTACGCATTTCACAGGTGACCAGACTGAGTTTCCATACCTTATCCACCGTCACAGAGTTGAAATCCAGGCCTTCTGCCTCCAAATCCATCCCAGACGTTATAACAGGAGTGACCAAATCCAGCCTGTTGCCTGTTTTTGTTCAGCCCATGAGCTGAGACTAGCTTTTGCATTTTTCAGTGGTTGGGAAAATTTTTTTTTAAGTAATACTATTTCATGGCACATGAAAATTATAGGAAATTCAAATTTCAGTGTCCATAAATAGTTTTTTGGAGAAGGAAATGGCAACCCATTCCAATATTCTTGCCTTGAAAATCCCATGGACAGAAGTACCTGGCGGGCTATGGTCCATAGGGTTTCAAAAGATTCGGACACCACTTAGGAACTCAACAACAACATATACAGTGCAGTCTTCATTTAACTAGCTACAGACTCTGCAAGCAGCAGTTACTCCTGGGAAGCTAGAACTCAGCAGGAAACAAAAGAGAGCCTGAGCCTAGCTACTTCAAAGATTCATGTCTGAAACTTTCAAACAAGAAGAGCTACCTGAGGCACTTTGAGCAACTTTGCATTTGTTAATTGCATCCAAAAGTCAGCAAGTCAAGGATAGTCTTTCCAGCTTAAAACAAACATTCTATTCTATTCTATTCTATTCTATTTTTGGTTTGTCTATTTTCTTATCTGGGGCTGATGACTGGAGATGTATATCTCAAATAAAATTCCATCATATAAATGAATGCTAGCACATAATGAAAAGCGACTATTGTATAACAAAACATAACATAAAAACATTAGTTTTGTGAGAATGGTAGGGTCACAGGCATTATTTTTCTCTAACTAGTTTTAATAATGGGCTTATCTGTTATTAGATGTGATTAAAAACACAAGCATAAAAACATAAAAATGTGTACTTCAGTGAAAGTTCTTCCCTTAAAACTGTCATCTTAGAAAAATACACACTTTCCAACAATTATACCTCCAAGACCCTTGTAGAATTCTGTTCTGAAAAGTGTCTTTGGAGTAAGTTTATAAGCCCCATAAGAAAAAATGTGGTCACTATTTTAATAGTCACAACCTATTTGTTTAAATGAAAATCATGTTCCTTAGTTTAATCACCAACAGCTTATTCACAGCTTTGGCTCCAAATTTTGGCTGCTTCTAAAAAATAACAGAAGTTCCACACAAATTGTGTTACCACTCAGTCTATTTAAATAACCTCAAGCAGACTTGGTAAGTAATTTCACCTAGCTTCTAAGATCATCCAAGTTTCCCTTATCATCTGGTATCTAAAAATCTGCATACCATTGTCCTCTTAATCATCACATCCAAGACTGGGCTTCGCTTGTATCTCAGCTGGTAAAGAATCCATCTGCAATGCAGGAGACTCTGGTTTGATTCCTGGGTCAGGAAGATCCCCTGGAGAAGGGATAAGTTACCCACTCCAGTATTCTTGGCCTTCCCTGGTGGCTCAGCTGGTAAAGAATCTGCTCACAATGTGGGAGACCTGGGTTCAATCCCTGTGTTGGGAAGATCCCTTGGAGAAAGGAATGGCTGCCCACTCCAGTATTCTGGCCTGGAGAATGCCATGGACTGTATATCCATGGGATCACAAAGAGTTGGACACAACTGAATGGCTTTCACTTTCAAGACTGGACCACTTTCCTTCCTAATGTACAGTGGTAAAAAGGAAGGTCACCTTCACTTTCCAAGAATATGAGTTCATTAAAACTGAGATAGTTACAAGTTATTAATCTTTCCTCAACCCTTAGCATAGTGCTTGACACATAGTATATGTTGATTAAAGGTTTAATCTAAAAGGCAATAATTGTGTGAGTGAATGATTATATTGATTTTCACCATTATGAAGCGCTCAAAATGAGGGTTGTCTAAATGAGCACAGTAAAGGATCGTCCCCACTGGGGTCTTGTTGCTACTCCGGGACTTCATCTTGTATGTGATTTTACGTGATTTACCAAGGAGCATACCAGAGCTCTCCATGCAGAAGTAAGTTATGTAGAGGATCTGACAATTTAATGGAACAACACAGGAAATTCCTAATGTTATGTTATAAACACAATTGTTAGTAGACTCCATGCAAAGAAAAAGTCTGGTACATACTTGGAAGCTAGAACTTAGTATTACAGTTACCAAATTCTTTTCAGAAACACAGAAGTCTTCTATTTTGTTATCCCATTGGTCTAATGGTCACTTACCCAAACTAAATGAAAATATTTTATTATTTTTACAATGTGAAATTTCACTTGCATTGTTTAATTTTATTTTTCTCACAGCCTCTGAGGTAGTTACTTTTGCTATTCTGTGTGAAAGATAATGAAACTAAAATATGGGATGATCACACAAACCTCATTGTTAATATCGGGTAGAAGGGGGTTTCAACCAAGCCTCTCTCTGTGTGTACAAAGAAATCTCTTCTGCTACTCCAGCTACCCCAAACAATGGGCAGTCACCTTCCAAGCAAACTGGATTGCTCTCTGTTAGCAAGACAGATTTCAATATTCATGTCCCTGAATCCAAAATATCAGTAAGGACCCTTACTCACTAGTTTTCTTTGGAAATCTTCAGAGTTGAGGGATCTCTTTATTTTAATTCCACCATTTCCCCTTCTACTTTCATCCCTAACAGGCACTGTGAGGACACAATTCACAGGAATAATATTCATATTCAAAGTTTTGCCCTTGATCTGGTTTGTATTAGGGATAAGAAAGCAAGAAGATGCATTAAGTATCTCCTGCTTGCTGCTCAAAAGCCAATAAACAGACAAGCCTGGTGGAAAGGAAAGTCTGCTCTATTTTGGAGGCCTGAAATCTGGGAAAGAAGGCAGACTTCTGTCCAAAGGCTGACTCCCCCTCTCTCCACTGACAATCAGTGGGCAATAGCTTTTATAGGCAGGGGGAGGGGGTTACATGAGAAACAGCAGTAATCTTGAAATTAGTCATTGGTGGTCTGATCAGCATCATCTTGGTTGTTTTAGGTACAGTTAATCTTCAGTTCCAGGGTTGGTTCATTTCCATTTCTTTGAGGCCAGTTCTCAGAATTGTGGCAGCTTATGTCATGGCTACAATCTGGTCATCATGTAGTTAATTAACTTCTTCCACCTGATGGGAGTTTCAGTATCTATAAGACAGCTGATGAGATATGGCTCAGAATATTATCTATGATCCTTGAGAAGGAACTAAAGGTCCTTGACTATACTTAATAACTACCTTATTATTATTATTTGCTCTCCTTTGACTGTTTTCCTTTGTTTTTGCAAAAGGCAGGCTGAGGACATGGTGGGCAAGGACCATAGCATCCTGCTACATTTCACTAGGATGACCAACCATCTGGTTTGCCTGGGACTGAGCGATTTCCCAGGACATTAGACTTTCAGTGCTAAAACTGGGACAATCCCAGGCTATCCAGGATGGTTGATAACCACCATCCATATACAAACCCAGGAATCTGAACCAGATTGCAAATTTCTCAAAGTCTGCAGCTATGTCATATAGGCCTACTTCAGTACCCAGTACATATTATTTGGTCAACATGTTGAAGAATGTAAAAGGTTTTGGAATAGCCAGTGGGAATTTGCTATACAATGCAGGGAGCTCAAAACAGTGCTCTGTGACAACCTAGAGGGGTGGTTGGGGGTGGGAGGTGGGAGGAGTTTCAAGAGGAAGAGAGTATATGTATACTTATGACTGATTCATGTTGATGTATGGCAGATATCAACACAATATTTTAAAACATTTATCCTCCAATTAAAAATAATTTTTAAAAAAGGTTTTGGAGAACAGAAACT
Source organism: Oryx dammah (assembly GCF_014754425.2). Taxonomy (NCBI): domain Eukaryota; kingdom Metazoa; phylum Chordata; class Mammalia; order Artiodactyla; family Bovidae; genus Oryx; species Oryx dammah. The sequence continues at coordinate 22,619,498 of NW_024070207.1, forward strand.
ATTCACCAATTGTCAAAAGTAAATTCTTGCAATCTAACTGATTACCCAGGAGGATGAGTCTGAAAACAAACAGGCCATAAAAGATGCTACTCAGATTCTGTCTTATCACTCTTGGAATTATTAAGGACCACAGTGATCTATCCACATTGACCATGCATGCACTGAATATTTATTATATACTAAATTCCTGATAAGCAAAGAAGGAGAAGTCTCTGTACTCAAGGAACTTGTGGTCTATGATGGAAGGCATATGAATAAACAATCTCCAATGCATTGTAATGAATGCAGCAATAAAAATATGCACAAGTAACAGTGGCAGCACAGGGTAATATTTCTCCATGAGGTGGAGGAAATCTCAGAGATCATAGTAGATAATGTGGGAATAGTGCAGAATAGTGCACTATTTCAGCAGAATAGTGCAGAATCAGCATTCCAGAGAAGTATCATGATGTGCAAAGATAGAGGAACATGCCATTCATAGACTATGTGCGGGAAATTAGAAGCTTTCTGATATTTACAGAGCATAAAATACATGAGTGGGGGCAGTTTCAGAAAGAGAAAAAGCTGAAGATGTTTGTGAAATCAGATCACAAAGTATCTGCTAAGCTTATCATGCTCATTGAAGGTTTTCAAATAGGAGAGAGACAGGCTCAGATTTACCTTTAAGGAAAGTCAGGGTGCAGGATGGAAAGATGACAAGGGCCAGGTTAAAGCAAATGAAGGGGATCAGGACAGAGCTGAATTAATGAATGAGCGAGCATAATGTTCATTTTTCACGTTATACTATCAACTTTTTATTTCACATGAAGTTATTAATTATGCATGTGTGCTAAGTTGCTTCAGTTGTGTCCAACACTTTACGAGTTGTGTCCAACTCTTTACGACCCTATGGACCAAACCTGCTAGATTCCTCTGTCCATGGGATTCTCCAGGCAAGAATACTGGAGTAGGTTGCTATGTCCTCCTTCAGGGGATCTTCCTCACCCAGGAATCGAACCCACATGTCTTACGTCTCCTACATTTACCACTAGTGCTCCCTGAAGGCCCATTACTAATTATACCCTCCATTATATATACAATTAATAACTTAATAGCTTGACAAAATATGAAACAAATTTAAAATATGACCACAATTATATAGCTTTTATTAAATATCTTCATAAATTACACATAAATTTTAGCAGTAGAACATGAAGATGTATACATTTTTCTTTTTTTAAAATATAAATTTATTTTAATTGGAGGTTAATTACTTTACAATATTTTATTGGTTTTGCCATACATCAACATGAATCTGCCACAGGTATACACGTGTTCCCCATCCTGAACCCCCCTCCCTCCTCCCTCCCCATACCATCCCTCTGGGTCATCTCAGTGCACTAGCCCCAAGAATCCATCCAGTTTAATTTTTTAAATATTTTTTAAAACTACAGAGTTCATGTTTGTCAACATTTTCTATTGTTATTTACAAGTGCACATTTAAGAATAAAATCTACTTTTGTCTTTCTGTCAACCAAAAACATATTTTTTTTTGGCTTATTCATTTTTATTTTTTAATTTTATTTTTACTTTATTTTACTTTACAATACTGTATTGGTTTTGCCATACATTGACATGAATCCATCATGGGTGTATACAAGCTCCCAATCCTGAACCCTCCTCCCACCTCCCACTCCATATCATCTCTCTGGATCATCCCCATGCACCAGCCCCAAGCATCCTGTATCCTGTATCGAACATAGACTGGCACTTCGTTTCTTACATGATAGTACACATGTTTCAATACCAGTCTCCCAAATCATCCCACCCTCTCCCTCTCCCTCTCCCTCTCCCTCAGAGTCCAAAAGTCCGTTCTATACATCTGTGTCCCTTTTGCTGTCTCGCATACTGGAACTTCTGTTTTCAGCCCAGAGATGTAGAGATATGCCTTCCATTTTCTATGTATATATATACATATACATACATATGGGCTTCCCAGGTGACTCAGTGGCAAGAAATCTGCCTGCCAATGCAGGCAATGCATGAGATGTGAGTTCAGTCCCTGGGTCGGGAAGATTCCCTGGAGAAGGAAATGGCAACCTACTCCAGTATTCTTGCCTGGAAAATCCCATGGGCGGAGGAGCCTGATGGGTTACAGTTCTTGGGTCACAAAGAGTCAGACATGAATGAGCATGTGGGAGAATGAGTAGGTGTGTATATATGTGTATATATATATATATATATATATATATATATATATATACATACATACATATATACACTTATACACTGTAAGTATTGCACATAATATGTATGATAAAAAAAATACTCCTGATAAACTGCCTGAATGCCAGTTTCTGGATACAGTAGAAAATTCATCAAGTTAATTGCCAATTTAGGAGCACTGTCTAGAGCGCCAACCAGGTTCTCCCCCTGACTCCTTGCTCACCTTTTTAAAACTTCTAAACTTTCTTCACAGAATGCGTTTCCTTTTTCCTCCTATAAAAGACTAGTGCAAATGTTAACTTCCCCATAAAACTTTCCCCATCGTTTCATCTCAAAGAAATCATTCCCTCTTTTGTACTCTTAAAACACTTTTTCTCAATTCTTATAATAGATTCATCTATGGATCCTCACAGACCTTGGAAATAACTCAAATAATTTCAATGAACAATTAATGCATGTCATTTATATACATTCATTTTTAATGAACGTTATGCGGGATAGAAAGTAGTTCTTCTGCAGATCTCAGTTGTAGGTGAGATGCTGCTAAAGAATTAAAAACCTTATTTACATCCACAAATAATAAGTTCAGTAAATAAATTTTAAAGTCTCAACACTTCAGTACACCTTGTATTCATTACACATGATGATATGATGATATACTGCCTTAGTAATTGGCATAGAAACTTGTTTATTACTTAGTGTTATTTGGAAAATTGGATCATAAAATTATATGTATAATATTGTTAAGTGCACAATTTATAGCATTCATTATAATATTTACTAGTACATATGTATAATTCTGACAGAATAGATACCAAAATACAGCATTCATTTTGCCCAGGTAGCTGATTTATAGATACTTTTTACATATTCTTCATATTTTTCTATGTGTGTGTGCTTAGTTGCTCAGTCATGTCAGACTCTTTGCAACCCTTTGTAGCCTGCCAGGCTCCTCTGTCTATGGGATTTTTCAGAGAAAAATACTGGAGCGGGTTGCCATTTCCTTCTCCAGGGGATCTTCCCCACCCAGGGATCAAACTCATGTCTCCTGTGTCTCCTTCATCGTAGATGGATTCTTTACCCGCTGAGCATATTTTCCTATATTACATGAATATTTTATAGTGAATTTCTGCTGTTTATACAGTGACAGAAACACCAAAAAATTCTTTCAATATGAGGAAAACCCATGGGGAAATATTATTAGGGGATAAAAATCTTGAGTGAACTAATGAAAGCTCTTAAACAGTAAATAAACAACAGAAACATTAAGTATGTGAAATGAGGTTATGAATGTTAATTATCAATCTTGGTAATCATTCCACAATGCATAACAAATCATCACATTGTACAGTTCAAATATATGCAATTATATTTGTCAATTAATTATCAATAAACTTAAAAACGACAGTCATAAATGTATCTTTTAATTCATGTAACATACATGCTAAGAAGAATGCTTTTCTGTCTAGCTCTCAATCCAGATATCCCATGACTTTCTTTCCTTTTTTTTTTCTTTCTTTCCTTTTTTATCTTAATTCACAACATTCTTCTATTGAAAAAGTAACATATGCACATGGTAAATTTTTTCAACAAGGCAGGGAGTATACAACATAAGAGAGATCTCCCTACCACAGAATCTGGACACCCAGATTCTTATATTCTTTTCCTATGGCAGGGGTCCCCAACGTCCAGGATCTAATGCCTGATGATCTGAGGTTGAATTGATGTAATAATAATAGAAATACAGTGCACAATAAATGATATGTGCTTGAATTATCCTGAAACCACCCACACCCCTGTCCGTGGAAAGAGTGTCTTCCACAAAACTGGTCCCTGGTGCCAAAAACATTGGGGACTGCTGCCCTAGAGACACTCACTATTAACAGGGTCTTGTATACTTTCATATAAAAGTGGTATTTGTTTTTCTTTTACACAAATGAGAGCATACTTTTCATACTGTTCTGTATTCTTCTTTGGCACAGGTAATCATATACAGGCATACCTCAGAGGTATTTCAGGTTCAGTTCCAGACTACCTCAATAAAGTGAATATTGCAATAAAGAGAGTCAAGTAAGTCACGTAAGTCCCAGTGTGTATAGCAGTTATGTTTACACTATATTGTACTGAGGTCTATTAATAGCATGTCTTAAGAAGGAATGCATATATCTTAATGGAAAAGTTCTTTATTGCTAAAAATGCTAATCATCATCTGAGTCTCAGCAAATAACAATCTTTTTGCAATAGTAATATCAAAGATTACTGATCACAGATCACCATAACACATATAATAATGAGTTTTTAAAGTTAAAAATATGGTGAAAATTACCAAAATGTGACAAAGAGACACAAAGTGATAAATTCAGTTCAGTTCAGTTCAGTTCAGTTCAGTTCATTTCAGTCACTCAGTCATGTCTGACTCTTTGTGATCCCATGGACTGCAGCACGCCAGGCTTCCCTGTCCATCACCAGCTCCTGGAACTTGCTCAAACTCATGTCCATCGAGTCGGTGATGCCATCCAACCATCTCATCCTCTCTCATCCCCTTCTCCTCCTGCCCTCAATCTTTCCCAGCATCAGGGTCTTTTCTAATGAGTCAGCCCTTGGCATCAGGTGGCCAAAGTATTGGAGTTTCAGCTTCAGCATTGGTCCTTCCAACGAATATTCAGGACTGATTTCCTTTAGGATTGACTGGTTTGATTTCCTTGCAGTGAGAAATTACTGTTCTGGAAAATGGCTCGATAGACTGGCTCCACTCAGTTACCACAAACCTTTAAATTGTATAAAGCAGTATCTTCAAAGTACAATAAAGCAAAGTGCAATAAACAAGGTATGCATGTAACCGAGAAACTTTTTATTCAGTTCAATTCAGTTCAGTCACTCAGTCGTGTCTGACTCTTTGCGACCCCATGAATCACAGTATGTACATATAAATCAGGCACATTCTTTGAATAGCTTAACAATGCACAGAATTTATTCAAACATTTACCTGAATGAAAGGCATGAGGAGTGTTTCTACATTTGCTACTGTGAACAGATTTCTTCAGTAACGATCCTTGTGTGTGGATATATATATATACACACACACAATTAGCGTGTAATATCTGAGTAACATAGTTAATGGATCAAAGAATATATGTATTTTTAATTTTGATAAATGTTCATAATTTGTCCTCCAAACTAATTTCTTCAATATATCCTTCAACCAGAAATAGAAAAAAGTGCCTTTCAGTTCACAGCATCCTCTACTCTGGGTAGGTGACTGTTCTTCTATGTGTGATTAGATACTCAGATCTTTAGCAATTTCATAAGAGAAATAATATTGTGTCAGTTTAGTTCAGTCAGTGAGTCGTGTTTGACTCTTTGCAACCCCATGAACTGCAGCACGCCAGGCCAACCTGTCCATCACCAACTCCCGGAGTCCACCCAAACCTATGTCCATTGAGTTGGTGATGCCATCCAACTATCTCATCCTCTGTCGTCCCCTTCTCCTCCTGCCCTCAATCTTTCCCAGCATCAGGGTCTTTTCAAATGAGTCAGCTCTTTGCATCTTGTTTTCATTTAGGTTTTTTTTTTAAAGTATGAGTGAGATTAAACATCTTTCCATATTTACAAGTCATTTATATATTTTTATCTGTGATTTGCCTGTTTGTGCACTTTGTGTATCCATACTTTGGTTTGTCTTTTTCTTACTTAGAAAGATCTGGAAAATCTAGCTCCTTCTTTGTATGTGTTGTAAATATATTTTCCAGCTCTCATTTATCATTTGACTTTTCTAAGGTGTTTTTTCCTTTGGAAGGAATGATGCTAAAGCTGAAGCTCCAGTACTTTGGCCACCTCATGAGAAGAGTTGACTCATTGGAAAAGACTCTGATGCTGGGAGGGATTGGGGGCAGGAGGAGAAGGGGACGACCGAGGGTGAGATGGCTGGATGGCATCACGGACTCAATGGAGGTGAGTCTGAGTGAACTTCGGGAGATGGTGATGGACAGGGAGGCCTGGCGTGCTGCAATTCATGGGGTCGCAAAGAGTCGGACATGACTGAGCGACTGAACTGAACTGAACTGAACTGAAGGTGTTTTTTGCTGAGACAATTTGTAAATTTTTCATGTCTTTAAATGTATCACTCATTTTCCTTAAAGCTTCTGGATCCTGGGTGTTGCTTTAGGAAGGTTTTAACCAGTTCATGGATATTAACATTAACCATATTTTCTTCTTTTTTAATATAAATTTATTTATTTTAATTGGAGGTTAATTACTTTACAATATTTTATTGGTTTTGCCATACATCAACATGAATCCGCCACAGGTATACACGTGTTCCCCATCCTGAACCCTCCTCCCTCCTCCCTCCCTGTACCATCCCTCTGGGTCGTCCCAGTGCACCAGCCCCAAGCATCCAGTATCATGCGTCGAACCTGGACTGGCAATTCGTTTCATATATGATATTATACATGTTTCAATGCCATTCTCCCAAATCATCCCATCTTCTCCCTCTCTCACAGAGTCCAAGAGACTATTCTATACATCTGTGTCTCCTTTGCTGTCTTGAATACAGGGTTATCATTAAATCTTTCTAAATTCCATATATATGCGTTAGTATATTTTCTTCTAAGAAACATTTTCCAAACCTATTCTTTCTGTGTAAAGCTGTAAGCTATCTGACGTTTATTTTTAAGAGTGAGTTAAGAATCCAGGTTTCTCTCTTTTTCTCTCAAAATAGGTAGCCAAAAAAAAAATAGGTAGCCAGTTTTCCTGACCTTATTTATTGAACAATTTATTTTTTCCACATTTAAAAAGATACCCTATCATATACTAAATTCCCATATTTATTTGGTTCTAATTTTGAACTCTTCTATGTCATTGGTCTGACTGTCTGTTCATGTACCAAACACTTATTTACCATGCCTGCACAATACATGTTAATATCTGGTCAAGTGAGACCCCTTTTGTTGCTTTTCTTTTTCAGGAATTTTCTTTGTCCACTCTGTTTTTAATTTATACATTAAAAGATAAGGTTATTGTGACAAATGGCAAATTTTCATTTTTTATGCCTGAATAATATATATATATATATCACATCTTCTTTATCTATTTATGTCAGTGGACACTTTGGTTGTTTCCATATTCTTGGCAATTGTAAATAATGCTGCAATGAAAACAGAGGTGTGTATATTTTCAAATTAATTTTTTCATTTTCTTCAAATAAATACCCAAGAGTGTGATTGCTGGATCATATGGTTCTAGGGCTTTCCTGGTAGCTCAGCTGGTAAAGAATCCACTTGCATTGCAAGAAGACCCTGGTTCAATTCCTGGGTCAGGAAGATTCCCTGGAGAAGGGATAGGCTACCCACTCCAGTATTCTTAGGCTTCTCTGGTGGCTCAGACAGTAAAGAATCTGCCTGCAGTGGGGGAGACCTGGGTTCAGTCCCTGTGTTGGGAAGTTCCCCTGGAGGAGGGCATGGCAATCCACTCCAGTATTCTAGCCTGGAGAATCTCTATGGACAGAGGAGCCCAGCTGGCTACAGTCCATGGGATCACAAAGAGTCAGACACAACTGAGCAACTAAGCACAGCACAGCACATGGTAGTTCTATTTTTAATTTTTTGAGGAAACTCCATACTGTTTTTCACAGTGGCTGCACCAATTTACATTCCCACCAACAATGTACTAGGATTCCCTTTTTTTCATATGCTTATAAACTCTTGTTAGTTCTTGTCTTTTTGATGATAATCATTCTGACAGATATGAAATGGTATCTTGTTGTGATTTCAATTTGATTTTTCCTAATGATTAGTGATGTTGAGCATCTTTTCATGTGCCTATTGGCCTGTTTTCCTAATGTTATTTTTTGAACAATTGATCTTTTCCACATTTAAAAAGATACCTTATCATATACTAAATTCACATATTTATTTAGGTCTATTTTTGGACTCTTTTCTATTTCATTGATCTGTCGTTCATGTACCAAACACTTATTTAATGTGCCTGCATAGTACATTTTAATGTATGTCTTCTGTGGAAAAATGTTTATTCAGGTCCTTTGCCCATTTTGTAGTAAGATTTTTTTTTTATATATTTAGTTGTTTTGCCATTTGACAATATGGATGAACCTAGACAGTATTATGCTTAGTGAAATAGTATGACAGATAAAGACAAATACTGTATGTTTTCACTTATATGTGGAATCTAAAAAAAAAAAAAAAAAAGCAAATGAACAAATATAACAAAACAGAAACTGATCCATAGATAAAGAGAACAAACTAGTGGTTTCCAGAGAAGAGATGTATAGAGGAATTGGTGAAAAAGCTAAAGGGGCTAAATGATACAAACCTCCAGTTATAAAGTAAATAAGTCATGAGGAGGTAATATACAGCCCAGGGTATATAGTCAATAAATTGTAACATTTTTTATTGTGCAAAATCTATAAAAATATTGAATCACTGTGTTGTATACCTAAAACTGATATAATGTTGTAAGTCACCTATTAAAAAGAAAGTTAATACCTGGGACTATTTCTGGTGGTCTAGCGGTTAGGACTCTGTGCTTCCAGTGCAGGGGGTGCAAGTTCGATCCCTAGTCGGGGGACTAAGATCCCACATGCCACACAGCATGGCAAAAAAATAAAAGGTTAATGCCTACTTTCTTGATTCTCAGGTGCTCAGTGTTTTAGTCACCTCCATTTCATCTTGTTGGGGAGGGAGGGAGTCCTGCTCTAGTGTTACAAGGTTAGCCAAACACATGACAAACACTTGACACATGAAATTGACAGCAGCTTATTAGTCAGATATATTCCAAACCTGAGGAAGGAAAACATCATGTGTTGTAGTCAGGTACAGAATGGACCAGTAGGAACTGTGGAAGCAGGCTTTCTAGTCAACAAGAGAATGAGGTGCCTGCCCCCTGGTTCCTATGGGAGCATATACTTGGTTTGGATAAGTAATTCCACTGGGCTGTAAGGGACCTGAAACCTGCATAAGCAGGCAATATGCCTGGTCCCTGTGATGAGGAGTGTTTGTCTAGGAGACCACATTCAGGTGAGCACAATGGGAAGGGAAACTCGCAGTCAGGCTACTTGAGACCCTTCTAGTTTTCTCAAGATACCAAGGTCCCCTGTAGTATTAAGCCTTATTCTGGAGTTTCCCTTTGATGCCTTGACATCAGTTTTAAGCCTTAAAGATGATTAAGGCTTCTACGGAGTAAAAATACCTCCTTAGACAGCAAAGTAGTTACATTGTCCAGGTGGAAAAGGGCTTGGTGAGATTGTAAAAAATATAAACTTTAGAAGTGGCCAAGAGAGGATATCAAGGGAATTGTGTGGCATTGTGTTAAAGAGTCCATGCCCCCAGTGGGACCCATTTAGATTAATCAACGTCCGTGACCAGCCTGAGAACCATTTGACATGTTTTAACTTAAATCCATGCAATTAAAAGACGCTTACTCCTTGGAAGAAACGTTATGACCAACCTAGATAGCATATTGAAAAGCAGAGACATTACTTTGCCAACAAAGGTCCGTCTAGTCAAGGCTATCGTTTTTCCAGTGGTCATGTATGGATGTGAGAGTTGGACTGTGAAGAAGGCTGAGCGCCGAAGAATTGATGCTTTTGAACTGTGGTGTTGGAGAAGACTCTTGAGAGTCCCTTGGACTGCAAGGAGATCCAACCAGTCCATTCTGAAGGAGATCAGCCCTGGGATTTCTTTCAAAGGAATGATGCTAAAGTTGAAACTCCAGTACTTTGGCCACCTCATGCGAAGAGTTGACTCATTGGAAAAGACTCTGATGCTGGGAGGGATTGGAGGCAGGAGGAGAAGGGGACGACCCAGGATGAGATGGCTGGATGGCATCACTGACTCGATGGACATGAGTCTGAGTGAACTCTGGGAGTTGGTGATGGACAGGGAGGCCTGGCGTGCTGGTGTCGCAAAGAGTCGGACACGACTGAGCGACTGAACTGAACTAAACTGAACTTAAATCGGAGTTTTTTTGAGAAACCCATTATGCCTCCCAATTAAGCCAGCTGCCAGGGACCTGTAGGGAAGGTGGAAGTTCCTTTGAATACCTTCTTCAAGAGCCCAACACTGTGTATTTTGAGAAGTGCAACTAGTGCTTTGGTCACTCTCAGTGGTGCTTGAAATTCCAAAAGGCATGAGAAATGTCCTGGTGAGTATGTGTTGTTGCTTTAGTACATGTAGAGACATCTCTCATTTGACATTTTGGTATCTATGAGGCAAGATCTTCTCAGAGTTCATTACCTCAATGGGGAAAAATCTTAGGTAATGGTCCAGGAATCTGTAAACTTGTTCCGATAGGGACATTTTTCGGCCAGGGTATCCAGCACTACAATGACTGCCTGACAGGTGATCAGTTGTGCTGACCCTTGGGTTTGATCCATTTTCATTATCAGGCATAACACATGCTTTACAGGTTTAAGACCAGACCAAAATGAGATGCTAAATGGGGAGCAGCTAAGCTAATTACCCCTTTACCCACTGGGTACCTGGGTTACAGGCTGCAGTCAGTAATGGATTTGCACCTCAACAGCTTTAGGAGTCTGGAGAGTGTTCGACAGCACAAAGGAGCACCACAGGCAACAAGCGAAGTCACTATCCTTACCTAAACAACCATGATTATTAGGCAATTGGGATGTCATGCTTAACTCTCCCTGTGGTGGTGGTCTCCTTCTCTATCTGAAACTTCACAAAGAACTTTCCCTAGGCCAGTCACAGGAGTGGACAATCACAATGTCCTTATGGCTGCCCCAAACAGCCAGTGATGGTCAACAGCCCAAACCTTGTTAAGCAAGACTCAGTACCAGTAGGTTAGGTTAGGACACTGTGTTGTTACTGCCATTACAGATGGAAGCCTCAGAGACCACTGCCAAACATAGAATGAACCTAGTGGCATGGCACCTTCAGGTATAACCAGTTAACAACATGTCTTGTCTTTGGGATCAGAGGACTTTAGGGTGGATGGGAAGATATGGAAACACATGATGTGAGAGACAACCAAATGCCCTACAAGCCAAAGAGCAAGCTCACCAGCAATTGACAGTTCTGTCTCAGGCAGCTGCTGCTGTATCATAGGACTGATTAGCCAAGAACCATTAAAGCTGACCAAGTGTCATTGTTGAACCACCTTGTTCATGATGCCAGATGTTTTATTCACTTTCTCTTTACTCCATTAGTGACAGAATGATTCCCTTTCTAGGTTTATGTGGATGGCTGAACACATAACTGGAGAAGGCGATGGCACCCCACTCCAGTACTCTTGCCTGGAAAATCCCATGGATGGAGGAGCCTGGTGGGCTGCAGTCCATGGGGTCTCGAAGAGTCAGACATGACTGAGTGACTTCACTTTCACTTTTCACTTTCATGTATTGGAGAAGGAAATGGCAACCCACTCCAATGTTCTTGCCTGGAGAATCCCAGGGATGGGGGAGCCTCGTGGGCTGCCATCTCTGGGGTCCCACAGAGTCAGACACAAGTGAAGTGACTGAAACTCAACAGATGAAATTGACAGTAGTTTCTCAGTCATATAGATTCACAACATGCCACTCAGAGCCATGCTAGGGTTGCACTTGGAAATAGAGCAAAGAGTGGTTAAAAATTCCCCTGGAATGCAAGAGACACAGGAGACCAGGGTTCAATCCCTGGGACGGGAAGATCCCCTGGAGAAGGAAATGGCACCCTACTGCAGTATTCTTGTCTGGAAAATCCCATGAACAGAGGAGCCTAGTAGGCTACAGTCCATGGGGTCGCAAGAAGTCAGACATGACTTAGTGACCAAACCATCACCACAAAAGGATAAGCAGGCACTTGTGCCTGGTTCCCTGATAAGAAGGGTTGTTTGGCTAGAGGACCCTATGTATGGAAGCACAAAAGGAAACAGAACTTGTAGTTAATCCATTTGAGGCCCTTCCTGTTTTCCCCAGAGGTCAAAACATATATTATATGGAAACAATTTTAGGTCGTATGCTGCAGTCAAAGAGACATTTGGATATTTGAAATACTTTATGTAATTTTTATGCTAATTACAATGGAATTTTTATTTTTCAGCCATCTCCAGTAGAGTTAGGGCTAGTTATTCCTAGGATAATTTCTGTCTAAAGCATCTACTGTCAGCTCCTGTTATACAAGTCTAACCTCCAGTGATGCCTTCAAAATTTCTATATAAAAGGATGCACTAAACATGAGGGTGGATATATCTCTCCCATATCCTGTTTTCATTTCCTTCTGATGTATACCCAGAAGTGTGATTGCTGGATCATATAGTAGAATTATTTTTAATTTTTTGAGGAACCTTCATACTATTTTCCATAGTGGCTACACCAATTTACATTCCCACCAACAGTCCACAAGTTTTCTTGCTCCACATCCTCACCAACATTTATGCGGTTTTGATTTCCATTTAGTGATGCTAAATTAGTGAATATTAGTGATGCTGAGCATCTTTGCATGTGTCTGTTGGCCATCTGTATGCCATCTTTGGGAAAATGTCTATTTGGATCTTCTGCACATTTCTTAATTTCTTTTTTTTTGCCAAATAAGTTGTATGAGTTTCTTATATAGCATTGACCCTTAAACTATATGAATTTGAATTACATGGGTCCACTTATACATAACTCTTTTTCAATAGATATGTACTACAGTACTGTACAATCTGTGGTTAGATGAATATGAGGATACAGAAATGCAGATATGGAAGGTTGATTGTAAAGTTATACATGGGTTTTTTATGGTGCTGGGGGTCAGCACCTAACCACCATGTTGTTCAAGGGTCATTGTTCAAGGATCAACTATATATTTGATATTAATCCCTTATCAGCTATATGATTTGCAGTATTGTTTCTCATCCAGTAGACTGCCTTTTCTTTTTGTTGATGGTTTGTGTTGCTATGCAACTTTTTAGTTTGACATAGTGCTACTTGTTTGTTTTCACTTTTGTTGCCTTGGCTTTGGGGATCAGGTCTGAAATAGCACCAAGACCAATAATTTATCATATATGTCACTTATGTTTTCTTCTAGGAGTTCTGTAGCTTCAGGTTTTACTTTCAAGTCTTTAATCCATTTTAAGTTAATTTTTGTGTGTGGTGTAAGATGGTGGTTTAGTTTTACTCTTTTGCATGTCGCTGTCCAGTTTTCCCAACACCATTTATTGCAGAGACTGTCTTTCTTTGTTGTATATTCTTGGCTTCTTAGTCATATATGTCAGGCTTATTTCTGGGCTCTCTATTTTAGTTCATTGATCTATATGTTTGCTTTGATGCCAATACCATACTGTTTTCATTATCATAGCTTTATATAATAGTCTGAAATCAGAGAGCATGATGCTTTTGCTTTATTCTTTCTCAAGATTATTTTGGCTACTGGGGGCCTTTTGTAGTCTCATACAATTTTTAGGACTGTTTGTTCTATTACTGTGGAAAATATCATTGAGATTTTCACAGGGATTGCATTTAATCTGTAGATTGGGTTGTATGGACATTTAAAAAGTATTAATTATTCTAATTCATGAGCAGAATATATCTTTCCACTTATTTGTGCCTTCTTCAATTTCTTTCATGAATGTTTTATAGTTTTCAGTGTACAGGTCTTTTACCTTCCTGGTCATTCTTTTTCCTAGGTATTTTATTCTTGTTGATGCAATTGTAAATGAGATTATTGTCTTAATTTTACTTTCTGCCAGTTTGTTGTTTATAGAAACAGAACAGCTTTTTATCTTGCAGCTTTACTGAACTTGTTTTTTATATCTAACTGTTCCTATGGTGGAGTCTTTAGGGTTTTCTATATATAATATCATGTCATCATCAAATAGTGACAATTTTACTTCTTCCTTTCCTATTTAGAGGCCTTTTATTTCTTTTTCTTGCCTAATTGCCCTAACTGGGACTTTCAATCCTATGTGGAATAAAAGTGACAAGAGTGGGCATCCTTATCTTATTCCTGATCTTAGAGGAAAAGTTTTCAGTTTTTTACTGTTGAGTATTATGTTAGCTGTGGGCTTGTCATATATGCCCTTTATTATGTTGAGATATATTCCCTCTATATCCACTTTGTTGAGAGTTGTATCATAAATGGATGTTGAATTTTAGCAAATAGATTTTCTGCATTTGTTGAGATGATCTTATGAGATTTTTTAAATTTTTTTAATTGAAGTATTTACAGTGTTTCAGACCATATTATTTTTACGCTTCATTTTGATAGTACGTGTATTACAGTAATTGATTTCTGAATGATGAAACATCCATGTGTGGTGGATTAAATCCCACTTGATCATGGTGTATGATCCTTTTAATATATTGCTGAATTCAGTTTGCCAATATTTTGTAGGATTTGTGCATCTATATTCATTAGGGATACTGGCTTATAACTTTCTTTTCTTATGGCTTTCCTGTCTGGTTTAGGTACCAAGGTAATTCAGGCCCTTTTAAATGAATTTGAAAGTATTCCCTCCTCTTCTGTTTTCTTGAAGGGTTTGAAAGAGATTGAAATAAATTCTTTTTAGAATTTTTGGTAAAATTCACCAGTGAAGACATCTGGTTCTGGACTTTTGCTGGTTGAGATGTTTTTAATTACTGATTCAATCTTCTTACTAGTAATTTTTCTATTCAGATCTTCTGTGTCTTCCTTATTCAATCTTCCTAAGTTGCATATTTCTAGAAATTATTCCACTTCTTCTAGGTTGTCAAGTTTGTTGATATATAATTGTTTATATTCTCTTATGATAATCTGTACCTCTGTGATGTCAATTGTAACATCTCCTCTTTTATTTCTAATTTTATTTGAGTCCGTTCTTTTTTTCCCTTGCTGAGTCTAGCTAAAAATTTGTCAATTTTGTTTATATTTTTCTACAAATGAGATATTAGTTCCATTGATAGTTTCTATTGTTTTATGTCTCCATTTCATTTATTTCTGCTCTAATCTCTGTTATTTCTTTCTTGCTACTAACTTTGGACTTTGTTCTTCTTTTTCTAGTTCCTGGAAGTGTAGAGTTAGATTGTTTATTTGAGATTTTTTTTGTTTCTCAATGTAGACATTTATTGCTATAAACTTCACTCTTAAAACTACTCTTGCTACCTCCCATAAGTTTTGGTGTATTGTATTTCTATTTTAATTTGTTTCCAGATGTTTTTTGACTTCTTCAAGATGTTTTTTGACTTCTGTTTTGGCTTTGTCTTAAAGACCAACTGGTTGTTCAGTAGCATGTTGTTTAATCTCCATGTATTTGTAAATCTTCCAAATTTCTTGTAATTGATTTCTTATTTCAGGCCATTGTGTTTAGAAAAGTTGATTTCAATTTTCTTAGAAATATTAAGAATTGTTTTGTGGCTTACCATATGATCAATAGTGGAGAATGTTCTATGTACAGTTAAAAGAATGTGTATTTTGCAGTTTGGGGATGGAATGTTCTATATATATTTGTTAAGTTTGTTTAATCCACTATGTCATTTAAGACCAATGCTTTCTTATTGATTTTCTGTCTGGATGATCTATCCATTGATGTAAGTGGGCTATTAAAATCCCCTCCTATTATTGTATTGCTGTCTATTTCTCCCTTTAGTCCTGTTCAGTGGTGATGAACTCCTTTACCTTTTGCTTATCCGAAAAACTTCTTATCTCTACTTCAATTCTGAATGATAACTACCAGGTAGGATATTCTTCATTGGAAGTTTTGTTTTTTTTTTAGCATTTTGAATATATCATGCCATTTTCTTCTGGCCTGCAAAGTTTCTGCTAAAAAAATCTGCTGATAGTCTTATGGAGGTTCTCTTGTACATTAATTGTTTTTCTCTCACTGCTTTCTCTTCCTGCTTGTCTTTAACGTTTGAAATTTTCACTATAATGCGTCCTGATGTGGGTTTCTTTGGAACTTTCTGATCTTCCTGGATCTGAACATGTTTTCTTTCAAAGGTAAGGAAGTCCTTAGCCATTATTTCTTCAAATACATCTTCTTCTGTGCCCTCTTCTTCTGAAGCCCCTATAATGAAAATGTTAGTCTGCCTGGTAAGTAAGTAAGTGAAGTCGCTCAGTCATGTCTGACTCTTTGTGACCCCGTGGACTGTAGCCTACCAGGCAGCTCCGTCCATGGGATTCTCCAGGCAAGAATACTGGAGTGGGTTACCATTTCCTTCTCCAGGGGATCTTCCCAACCCAGGGATCGAACCCGGGTCTCTTGTATTGGAGGCAGACACTTTAACCTCTGAGCCACCAGGGAAGATGCCTGGTAATATCTCATAAATTCCTTAAGCTATCTTTATGTGTTTTTTCATTCTTTGCCCTTCCTGCGGGTTTCCCAGGTGGCACAGTGGTAAAGAATCCACCTGCCAATGCAATAGATGCAAGAAACGTGGGTTTAATCCCTGGACTGGGAAGATCCCCTGGAGGAGGAAATGACAACCCATTCCAGCATTCTTGCCTGGCAAATCCCATGGACAAAGGAGCCTGGCAGGCTACAGTCCATGGGATCAGAAAGAGTCAAACATGACTGAGTGACTGAGCATGCATGCATGCCTTCTTGCTGCTCTGATTGAGTAAGATCTACTGCTTCTCTTTGAGTTCATTGATTCTTTCCTTGTTTTATCTAATCTACTATTGAACCCCTCTAGTGTAGCTTTCAGTTCAATTATTCTGTTCTTCAGCTGTGATTTCTCTTTGGTACTTTCTTATATTTTCTATTTGTTTGGTGAATTTCTCACTGTGTTTATTTATTCTACTCCCAAGTTCAGGGAGCACCTTTGTGACTATCACTTTGAACTCTGTCAGGTACTTATCTCTGTTTCATTGAGGTTTTCCTTTGAGGTTTTAGGTTGTTCTTTTACTTGGAACATATTCTTCTGTCTCTTTGTTTTGCTTGACTTCCATTTTTTTTCTTTCTATGTAAGAGGTAAAACAGTCATTTTTTTTTTCCCAGTGTTGAAGGAATGGCCTTGTATAGGAGATAAAACTTATTGTTCCACCCTGCTCTAACTTTTGGTTGTCCCTTCAAACATTTGTGATTGTCTAAGCAACCTATTTTATTTTTGAAAGCTCCCAGTAGTTAACAGGGCTTCCCAGGTGGCTCAGAGGTAAAGAATCCACCTGCCAGTGCAGGAAATGCAGGAGACACGGGTTCGATCCCTGGGTCAGGAAGATCCCCTGGAGGAGGAAATGGCAACCCAGTCCAGCATGCTTACCTGGGAAATCTCATGAACAGAGGAGCCTGGCGGGGGTCACAGTCCATGGGGACACAAAGAATCTGTCATGACTGAGTGACTGAACACTCACACATGCACTAGTTAACAGCATGCCAAGGCTTTTTGGTGTTGCAAGGGGGAGAATCTCAGTTGGCACCTAGATTCAGATTGATTGGAAGCCAGAACTTCAGGCAGCAGATTTTAAAATATGTAAATATATATAGTCCTGTGGATCAGCAAGTATAAAACCTGCTGTCTGTTAGAGCTAGGCAATCTTGAGGTGTCCCTGGGCAGCAGTTACAAAAATCAAAGGCTCTAGACAAGTGTATAAACACCTTTCTGAGATACAGGAGTGAGTCATGGTAAAGTAGACAGGAAGTGCAAAGATAGCATTCACCAGCCTGTGTGCCCTGAGAGAGTCTCCATAGGCCTCTGTATGTGTGCAAAATCTGAAGCCTGCCCCTTAGGCCAAGGCTCCAGGACAAGCAAATGGGCCTTTTTCACAAAAAAAGACAGGGTGTGTTTCAGTCTGTTGTCTATGCTGTGCCCTAGTGGGGTATAGTCTACTAGAAACTCATTCTGATGGTTGCAGTCCCATAGGACCCAGGAACACAAGACCTCTTGGCTTCCACATGTAACTGATCAAGGACATCCTCTAGATGCAGCCATAAAGACTGGGGCACAAGAAGTGGAGTAAAAACTACCCCCCAGGAGATACTTCCACTCTGGAGTGTGGCAGAGGGAGAGCACAGAGACGATGTAAACCAGGAGGAAAAGATGGTACCCAATGGCTGAAACAAGGCAAAAAGAAAGTGCAAAGATGCCGCTCAACAGCTTCCATCCTCGAAGGATGAGATGTTTTCATATTTAACTAATTAGGCAACATTGGCCTGTTTCTGAAAGTGTCTGGTAGCTCAGATAGTTAATTTAGCTTGTGTGTTCCTTCAAAAGAAAGATCTTACACACCAACAAATAGGTGTGAAAATATATTGGTCATTACAACTTTTGGAAGCTTTTGGAAATAATCTAGCATAAGTTCAAGAAGTCATTTGGTAAATTGTCACCTAAATGAATATTGTATTTGCCTGCATACGTTTGTTCATAAAATAGTTTCTTCTTTCTATTTAGACAATGAAGAAGGGGGAAGGAGGTAGAGGAGGAGAGAAGAAAATGTGTAAGTCATAGGATTTTTCTCCCTACCTATTTTTGCTGTTTTTAAATATCAACTTATGCTGCAATGCAGATTTCTCTAAGCAGAATGAACTTTGTCTTTGAATATCTGTAAAACTAAAGATTTACCAATATTTGCAATTGTGTGGAGGGGTAAATAGAATGGAAGTGGGAGCTGGATAACACTAGCTGTGTCTCACCTCTCTTACTTAAAAAAAAAAAAAAACTATTTCTGTCTTCCCTGTTATAAGAATAGAAAAGTCAACTCTTCTTCCTGCCTTTGTGATACTCTGTATTGAAGAATTACTAGGGTGTCTTCACCAATACAAGATTCACATCTTGGATGATCAGAGCACTTACAGGTATCTACAGTGGGTGATGATATAGAGGGAAAAAAAACGTTACAAAAGGAATGCAAAGAAGGAAGGTATTCATCTTTTGACTCTCTAAATCTGATCATGCACACATTTTAAAACACTAAGCTTGTACATTTTATGCCTGCCTTGACCAAGCTGACTTCTAGCTTTCCCTATGGAAAAGCATAGCACCATGCTGTGCAAGTCACTCAGTTGTGTCCCTGTGGACTGTAGCCCATCAAGCTCCTCTGTTCATGGGGTTCTCCAGGCAAGAATACTGGAGTGGGTAGCCATACCCTTCTCCAAGGGATCTTTTTGAACCAGGGATTGAACCCGAGTCTCTTACGTCTCTTGCATTGGCAGGAAGGTTGTTTACTACTAGCGCCACCTGGGAAGCCTAGCACTAGCAGAGATCTATCACAGGTTAACACTGTCTTACACAGATTGTTTATTATTTCAATGATCTTTTTGTTATTTCATTTTAAAAAATAAATATAGTTGAAGAAGGGACTATTGTCTATGTAATTGATTTTCTAAAATATTTTCAGACTTGCTTTACTAGCAATTGTTTTACTTTCAATGTTCTTTGTATGCCTGAGAAGCATATCAATTCTGTAATTACTAGTGTTAGTCACTCAGTAGTGTCCAACACTTTGCAACCCCCAGGCTCCTCTCTCTATGGGATTCTCCAGGCAAGAATACTGGAGTGGGTAGACATTTCCTTCTCTAAGCAATCATCCTGACTCAGGGATTGAACCAGGATCTCCTGCATTGCAGGCGGATTCTTTACTGTCTTAGCCACAGTGAAACCCCCAAAATAATCTAAATAGAATTTTCCAGGCAAGAATACTGGAGTCAGTAGCCATTCCCTTCTCCAGGGGAACTTCCCAACCCAGGGATCGAACCTAGGTCTCCTGCATTGCAGGCAGATTCTTTACTGTCTGAGCCACCAGGGAAGCCCCATAATCGCTAGAACTGGGTAATATACAAATATATATCTTTTAAATGAATTTGTCAATTGTGTTTATCAAACCTTTCAAAACCTTATTAATTATTTTGTCCACTTCACTCATCAATTAGTGAGATAGATTTATTAGAAGAATTTTTATCATGTTTGATTTGTTCATTTGCACATGTAATCCTGTCAATTTTTTCTTAGTTATTTGAGGATAGGTGTGCTCACCCAGGTTTTAGAGTTTTATGTCATCCTGATGCATTTAAGTGTTTTAAGTGTTTTTCACCATGCTATTACTATTTTCCACTAATATCATTTTATGTAATATTGCTTTCAGTACATTTTTAAGTTGTTTTTGTTGATGTGTAGTTCCTAATCTTTTATTTTTAACATTTCTGAGTTCTTGCATTTAAGTTTATTTTTTATAAAATTATATAGCTGTATATTTTAGAAGTCAATATTGGAATATCTGACTTTTAGTTGGTGATTTTAGGTAACTTTACATTTATTGTGATTACTTATTTGTTTGAATAATACCTCCTATCTAATTTTCTGCTTTCTATTTATCCTTATTTTTTCCCTTTTCTTTACTGCATTCTTTCTGACTGTTAAATGTTTTTCCATTATTGTTTTGGAAGTTACATACTTAGTGTGTATTCTTTTTTTTAATGCAAGCTTTAAAGAAAGAAAAAAGTTAATCAAAATTTTAAAAAATCTTACCATGCGTGCAAAAAAGCCTTGTAATCCAAGCAGTTGTCTTGTACATTGCTTCTTTTCCTCTTCAGTATATTAAGGGCTTAGCTAGGACAGAAGTGTATAGTGGGGATAAGCGAATATGAAAAAGAAAGGAAGAGTTACATTTTTCTGACTCCAGGGGATTATGACAAGGATCATTAATGAAATTTACTAAGCAAATGACAGCCAAATCTTGGGTCCCAATTAGTGTGTCAAAATAGTAAAGGTAACCCTGAGAGCAGGGGGTTCTTCCTCCTCCTTGCCCACTTAGAACTCTAGACAGTGATACCCTCTTAGACTGTCCCTGTATTGACCTTGGTACCTCCATATTAGTTTGCTGTGCAAACTAAACTCCTAGGGTTTGGCTTTGCTGAGTTAACTTATTCTTGACTGGATTTGATGTTAGATTAAGAGTCAGTGGCACTGCCTATGGATCCTCCAGGGCAGAAAAGATGATCCAGAAGCCCAGGCTAGGCCTGGAGTGTTGGGCAAGTGGCTCAGTAGTAGATGGGAGAATGATGAGTAAACAGCTAGTGGGAATTGAGATGACTTTGACTTAGTCAAGAATGGCACTAGCTCTGAAAAAACCACCAGCCATATCTTTGGCTCTGAATGACAGCACAGCAACATACAAGCAAGTGAGCAACAGATATGTTAATAACCACGAAGACCACAGGGGTCAGGGACCTAGCATGCAAGGTCTCCACATTCCCTCTGCCCAGGAGCCAGCTAAGCCATATCACTCTCTGTGATACAACTATACTTCGACCTAAGAGAGAAGTAAGGAGAAGAGGGGGAGGTGTCTTAGAGACTAGCCATTTTACCAAGAGAAACTGAATACTCCCTGAAGAGACCATTTAATTTATTAGATCAGACTAAGATTTAAAATGGATTTGACATTAAATTAATTTTCCCTCACCAAACAGAGAGTGGGAAACTCAATAGGAAGCCCAAATTAGTTATAGACACATAAATTACATTTTCTCTGCACAGTGAAAATTTGTAATATTGTTTTTGAAACCTGAAAAGGATGGAAACCCTAGATGTAAACCATGTCTCTCAGTGATTTTCAGATGCTTATTTTTACTTCTAAGCAGAAGAAAACTGCTGAACAAGGAGGAAGATGATAGGGGATTTCAATTCCAGTTACACTGACCCCTAATTCCTGTATAAATCTGAATGAATCACTAATTCTTAGCAAATGGTGTAGAGAATAAACAATTTAACAAAAATTTCCATAGTTGCATTGAGACCCAGCTTCTTATACAATCTTGTCTTCCTTTTTTGGAATAAAGGGAACACAAACTAGAACAATGTATATGGTACATCAATATCATTACATATGGAGTAAAAGAGAAAGGCAGTCAAAGAAGTATTCTGATTTTAAAAAAGTATGATTTGGGTACAAACATATTAACACTGAGATGGAAGTTTAGTAATAGATGCATAAATTTAGTAATAGATTTGGATGAATATTACGAATCCTTTTATTTACTTAATGCAGAATGTTTCAAGAATTAATCTTAAGAATATAATATAGATTAAAAATGTTTTTAAAATCTTGATTTCCAAATTTTTTTTGTTATTAGTAATCTACTTATATATCATACTTTACAGTTTACTACACTCTTTCACATTTATTTAGAAGTCATACAGTTGATTTAAATATACAAATAAAAATAATTTACCAAAACATTTCAAGTGAATTTATTGTAAAATATATTGAAAAGACAGATCTAATATTTAAATATGCTACATAAATCAAGTTATATTTCTAGACTTAATTGATTTAACTTAAACCGATTATGAATTTTTAAGTATCTTTTAAGTATATTGATTCTTCTGGGAAAAATGAGACTCAGAGATCTTTTTCTCATGTGTTTCTCTCATTTTATTCATAACAAAAATAAACATGTTGTATTCTATGTAAGTTAATTCAAGTCTTTGGATACTGACACATTTAGCTATATAACTTTGAGCAAGGCAGTTCCTAAGGTAAGACTATGTTTCCTCATTGCAAATTGAGTAGACTGAATTAGATGCTAAGACTGTTTCCAACGCTGACATTCTATATTCTATCAAGTACTTACCTCATGTTTGTACCATAAGTACATCCAGAACGTCTCATAACTTAACTATACTCCTCCTTTTTTGTTAGCTGTCACTATCTTGGAGACCTTATCCCACATGCTCAGTGAGCATACTATCAGTCAAATGGAAAATAAAATGACAATGGTTGCTAGTAGTCTCTGGATTTGAATTCTTCACTCTTCATCCATGTCCTAAGCATGATTTCATCCAAGAGTCACTGAGCACCAAAGACCACTTATCTTTCAGAGACCCAAATGACTACAAGTAAAAACTGCAAAGGCATGATTAGAGCAGCAATTTGGGATAGAGTACCTGTAGTAGTATTTCTGCTTTTTCAGCTGGATCATTGACAGAAATAGGTTGCTTCATTCATACTCTGGTTCCTTCATGTGTATAATAAAGTCTCTAGACTAGAACCTTCACATGGCTTCAGTTCAGTTCAGTTCAGTTGCTCAGTCATGTCCAAAACTTTGTGACCCCATGGACTGCAGCATGCCAGGCTTCCCTGTCTATCACCAACTCCTGAAGCTTACTCAGACTCATGTCCATCGAGTCAGTGATACCATGCAATAATTTCATCCACTGTCATCCCTTTCTCCTCCCGCCCTCAATCCCTCCCAGCATCAGGGTCTTTTCCAGTGAGTCAGTTCTTTGCATGAGGTGGCCAAAGTATTGGAGTTTCAGCTTCAGCATCAGTTAGTCCAATGAATATTCAGGACTGCTTTCCTTTAGGATGGACTGGTTGGATCTCCTTGCAGTCCAAGGGACTCTCAAGAGTCCTCTCCAACACCACAGTTCAAAAGCATCAATTCAAAAGTGATTTCATGGTGTGGGACTTAAAATGGCTCATAAGCAATAGACTGGTTGCTCTCTTTTGAGGTGTGATAAACAAAACCAGAATTATCTGGCCACCTCAGATGTCATAACCCCATTAAAGATAAGACCATAGTGGTCTACAGGAGATACTAGAATGACATTCTGTGAAATACAGTGTGTGGGGGGGGGATGGTAAAGAAAACTTAAACCTTATTGGATTAGATTGCTCTTCCTGTAAACGCATTTGCTTCCTTGAGTCATAGCTGCTGCTGTTGCTAACAACAAGAATAATATTTATCATTTTTTGAGTGCTCATTGTAGCAGGAATTGTACATGCATTATGGTATATGATTCTTAAAATGTTAATAAAAAGATGTTTTGTTGTTGTCCAGTCACTATGTCCAACTCTTTGCAACTCCATGGACTGCAGCATGCCAGGCTTCCTTGTCTCACTATCTCCTGGAGTTTGCTCAAACCCACGTCCATTGAGTTGCTGGTGCCATCCAACCATCTCATCCTCTGTCGCCTCCTACTCCTCCTGCCCTCAATCATTCCCAGCATCAGGGTCTTTTCCAATGAGTTGGCTCTTCGCATCAGGTGGCCAAATTATTGGTGCTTCAACTTCAGATCAATCCTTCTAATGAATATTCAGGGTTGATTTCCTTTAGGATGGACTGGTTGGATCTCCTTGCAGTCCGTGGGACTCTCAAGAGTCTTCTCCAACACCACAGTTCAAAAGCATCGATTCTTTGGTGCTCAGCCTTCTTTATGGTCCAACTCTCACATCCATACATGACTGCTGGAAAAACCATAACTTTGACTATACAGACTTTTGTTGCAAAGTGATGCCTCTGCTTTATTTAATGTGGTATCTAGATTTGTCATAGCTTTTCTTCCAAGGAGAAAGCATCTTTTAATTTCATGGCTGCAGTCATCATCCACAGTGATTTTGGGCTCCAAGAAACCAAAATCTGTCACTGTTTCCACTTTTTCCCTATCTGTTTGTCTTGAAGTAATGAGACTAGATGCCATGATCTTAGTTTTTTGAATGTTGAGTTTTAATCCAGCTTTGTCATTCTCCTCTTTCACTTTCATCAAGAGGCATTTTAGTTCCTCTTTGCTTTCTGCCATAAGGGTGGTATCATCTGTATACCTGAGGTTGTTGATATTTTTCCTGGCAATCTTGATTCCAGCTTATGATTCATCAAGCCTAGAATTTCGCATGATGTACTCTGCATATAGGTAAAATAAGCAGGGTGACTATATACAGCCTTGACGTACTCCTTTCCCAATTTTGAACCAGTCCATTGTTCCATGTCTGGTTCTAACTATTGCTTCTTGGCCTGCATACAGATTTCTCAGGAGAGAGGTAAAGTGGTATGGTATTCCCATCTCTTTAAGGATTTTCCAGTTTGTTGTGATCCACACAGTCAAAGCCATTAGCATAGTCAATAAAGCAAAAGTGTATGTTTATTTTGGAATTCCCTTGGCTTTTCTATAATCCAACAGTTGTTGGCAATTTGACCTCTGGTTCCTCTGCCTTTTCCAAACCCAGCGTGTACATCTGCAAGTTGTTCGTTCACATACTTTTGAAGCCTAACTAGAAGGATTTTGAGCATTACCTTGTTTAGCATGTGAAATGAACACAATTGTCCGATAGCTTGAACATTCTTCGGCAGTGCCTTTCTTTGGGATTGAGATGAAAAGTGACCTTTTCCAGTCCTGTGGTCAGTGCTGAATTTTCCAAGTTTGCTGGCATATTGAGTGCATCATCTTTTTGGATTTGTAATAGCTCAGCTGGAATTCCATCACCTCCAGTAGCTTTGTTCATAGTAATGCTTCCTAAGGCCCACTTGATTTCACACTCCAGAATGTCTGACTATAGGTAAGTGATCAAATCATGCATGCAAATATCCAGCTTTCCCAACACTGTTTACTGAGGAGACTCTGTTTTCCCCATTGAGTATTCTTGGCTCCCTTGTCAAATGTAAGTTGACCATATTTGCATGGGTTCATTTCTGTCCTGTTGATTCTGTTCCATTTGTCTATGTGTCTGTTTTAACGGTAGTACCATACTGTTTTTGACTCCATACTTCCACTGCAGGGGGCACAGGTTCGACCCCTGGTCAGGGAACTAAGAGTCCACATACTATGCAGCAGAGCCTAAGGAAAAGAAAAAAAAAGAAGAACAGGGTTGTTACAGAATACTTCAGTCCCCTAAACCACCCATGTGCCTCTGAAGGAAACTTAAAGGAGAAACAAGCTGCTCTTAAAATACTTGTACAAAGCTTGTTACTGTGTAGGAAATCATTCCTATTGTGTTGTTTATAGAAAAATTGTCAAATTGTCAAATAATTTTTGACTAAATTTTTTTCTCCTCCTTTCATGCATACATCCAGATCAGCAATATAGTTTGATTTCCTACAAAAAAAGGAATAGAAAACCATTTGCTCAGTGAGATAAGTTCAAAGAAGACATTGCACACATGTATTAGAATGGCAAAAACTAATAATACCTGACAATACCAACTTCTGGCAAGGGTGCAAAGCAATAAGAACTCTCATTTGCTTATTGATAGTGGGGATGCAAAATGGTACAAAATGGTACAGCCACTTGGGTTTTTAAAATATTTATTTATTTATTTTTGGCTGTGCTGAGTCTTTGTTGCTGCACACCAGGTTTCTCTAGTTGTAGCGAGCAGCGGCTACTCTTCCTTGCAGTGCACGGGCTTCTCATTGCAGTGGTTTTTCTTGTCGCGGAGCACAGGCTCTGGGCGTTGGAGCTTTAGTTGGCATACAGGCGTAGTTGCTCCATGGAATGTGGTCTCCCTGGACCTGGCATCAAACCCATGTCCCTGCATGGCAGGCTGATTCTTAACCACTGGACCACCAGGGAAGTCCCTGGTATAGCCACTTTGGAAGATAGTTTGGCAGTTTCTTACAAAGCTGAACATAGTCTTACCACACAATCCAACAATCATGCTCCTAGATATATTCCCACTTGATTTGAAAACTTATGCCCACACAAAGTCTGTGAACAGATGTTTGTAGCAGCTTTATTATAATAATAATCACCCAGAACTAGAAGCCACTAAGATGTTTTTCAATAGAAAGACGTATCAAGAAATTGGGATATATCCAAAGATAAGACATAGATGAATCTTATATATTCTTAAGTGATAGAAGGCAGTCTGAAATGGATATATACTATATAATTCCATTTATATGACATTTTGGAAAAAGGCAAAATTATAGAGACAGCAAATGTATCAGTGATTGCCTATAAAGGAAGGCGTTAGGTGAAACAGAGGGGATGTTTTAGGGCACTAAACTATTCTATATGATACTGTAATGGTGTATACATGACATTTTGCATTTGTCAAAACCCATAAAACTTTACAGTACAAAGAGTGAACCTTAATGTATGCAACTATTTTAAAGTTTATTAGGAAGTTAGGGGATCCCAGGATGAAATACAAAATATAACAAAAGAATACAACTAAATAAAAAATGCATTAAGTAACCTCACTGAGGTGTTGGTGGAAGAAGATGCTGACCTAAATAACTTTGGAAATGAGTGGACTCTTTAAAGTTAAAAAGAAGTGTACAGAAATGCTGTATTCTACTTGATAAAAGCATTTCCCATGGGGGTGTGGGATAACAATTTGGAAACTACCATACTTATATACTGGAAATGAACAATTAAGAAAGTGTATGGTAGGTGGTTTCTTATTGAAATGTGAAGTTACAGATAAGCAAGAAGGATTCATATAGTGATACATTATTAGAGTTGGACATATTAGTATGAACTTGTATTTGCCTTGGGCTTCCCAGGTGCACTAGTGGTAAAGAACCCACCTGCCAATGCAGGAGATGCTGGTTTGATCCCTGGGTTGGGAAGATTCCCTGGAGGAGGGCATGGCAATCCACTCTAGTATTCTTGCCTAGAGAATTCCATGGACAGAGGCGCCTGGCAGGCTACAATCCATGGGGTTGCAAAGAGTCAGACATGACTGACATGACTTAGCAAGCATGCATGCATGCATTTGCCATAATATTGGTAAAGATAGATACATGTAGAAATATTATAGATATATGTGTTTACATGAGTTAGTATATGCATATAACTTCTTGCTCTGTCAGCCGAGAGGGGCTAACAAAAATGATTTGACAGTAGCAATGAAGATGCCAAACACCCGGATCTTTTTCTAATATTGTTTTCCAATAAAAGGAACTGAGCATTCTCAGAGAAATGACTGATTCTAGGACAGTGACAGGAAATATACATCTTATAGTGCCAAAGCAACTTTATTTATTTGGCTGCACCGGTCTTCACTGTGGCACAAAGGATCTTTGATCTTTTATTGAGGCATGCAGGATCTTTAGGTGCAGCATGTGGGATCTAATTCCTTGACCAGGGATTGAATCCAGGCCCCCTGCATTGGGACTGCAGAGTCTTAGCCACTGGACCACCAGGGAAGTCCCCAGAGTATCTTCTAATGTCCAAAAATAAAGCAAATCTCAAACAAAACAAACACTCAATAGTTGAACTATATCAAAGTGCCAGAGAAGCCAACTGAAAGCATTCTCAATAGCCAAAGCTGAAACAATTTTTGAAACAAAATAAAGTAGTATTGGAGTATAACACAAATTATAAATTTATGTTAATACTAATAAATGATTGTATAAAAGAATAAATGGAGATGAATAGACGGATCTCCTTATGCAAGATTTATCTGCGTATTCTGTTCTAAGGGAGATGGAATGCCGTGGAGGTTGTGCATAGTGATTTCCTTCCAAAGTGTAGAATATAGAAAGGGAATGAAACCGTAACTTTATAGTGGAGAAGCCTGACAAACACTACTTCAGCCAGGTGATCAAGGTTAACAAGGTTAACAAGTGACAAGGCATGTGGAGAGCATGAACCCTTGATGTGATATGATGTGATGAGAATGATTTACCTCTGTGATCTTCCTCCCTAAAGCCCAAAACCTCAGTCTAATCAGGAGAAAAATATCAGGTAAACACCAACTAAGAGACGTCCTATGAAACACTTGGTCAGTACTTTTCAAAAGTGTCAAAGTGCAACTGAACAGGACCCTATGGGGCCTTCCTGGGAGAGACCTCTCCACCCCCATATCCTCTGCTGTAGCTTCTCTCTAAAGTACCTAGATAATAGGATCTCATGCATATTTCTGGAACTTTTCAGATGCTAAAAACTCCCACCAGATGGAAGAAATTAACTACTTGATGATCAGAGGCATGCAGCGCTCAGATCTACAAGGCACCTGAGGATTGATAATATTAACCTCTGTGACACCTCACCATCAGCCAGAGAATTGTGCATGAGCTGATCACTTACCATGTGATGCTTCTCCCTCACCTGGTTTTTAAAAATGCTTTGCTGAAACCCTTCACAGAGTTTGAAGTTTTGGGAGATATGAGCCACTCACTCACCTTACTTGGTCGTGCAATAAACCTCTCTCTTCTCCACACCCCTCCAATGTTTTGGCTTGTTTGACCTCATGGTGCTTGTGCATAGGGCAACGAACTTACGTTTGGGAACAAAGATCTTCAAAAACAAAGAAAGTCTAAGAAACTGTCATAGCCAAGAGAGCCTAAGGAGGCATGTCAAAACAGAAAAAGAACAGTAGATAAACACTAAGAAAATCTCTCTAAAATATGAACTTTAGTTAATAATAATGTATCAGTATTGGTTTGCTAATTGTGGCATATATACCTTAGTAAGATGTTAAAACAGGTAAAACTGTGGGAGGTGGTACTCAAGAACTTTGTACAAGCACTAATAATTCTGTAGATCTAGAACTGTCCTAATATAAGAAGTGTTTTTATTTAAATTTTTATTTAAAATTTTATTAATTTTTTTAATTTATTTAAATTTATTATTTAAATAAAAATAAAAAGAGACATTGCTACAATTGGGATTACTAAAACCAATTTATTCCTTTTTTAAAATTTTATTTGTATTTTTTGGCTGTGCTGGGTCTTCACTGCTGCATGCAGGCTTTCTCTAGTTGGGGCGAGTGTGGGCTATTCTCTAGTTGCAATGTGTGGGCTTCTCATTGCAGTGGCTTCTCTTGTTATGGAGCACAGGCTCTAGAGCAAGGTTCAGTAGTTGCAGCATGTGGGCTCAACAGTTGTGGAGCACAAGTTCTAGACTGCAGGCTCCGTAGCTGGGGTGCACGGGCTTAGTTGTTCCTTGGCCTGTGGAATCTTCCCGGACCAGGGATTGAAACTGTGTCCCCCATATTGGCAGGCAGATTCTTTACCACTAGACCACCAGGAAGTTCAAAATCAATCTATTCTTAATCATTAATAAGGTGTTCAATCCAAGGCTCAAAATTTCTGATGTCCTACTTGTTTCTAGATACCTTTCATCTGAGTCATTTTCTTAGTCCCCTTTAAGGCTATTTAGGGAAGGTGTGCTCCAACTAGGAATGAAAAGTGCTCAGTTGTGAATATAAGGCTTTTGCTGCAAGAAAGTAGCCTTAGGGCTTATTGTGGCTTCTATATGTTGCTTATGCTTAGCCTGATCTGGGAAATCACTGCAAACTCCAGATGGAGAAAGGAGGAGGCAAAGAAAGCCTGATGTTTTGGGTTTTCTTTGAGCATTAGTCCTTCTGAAGCCAATGTCAGACCTTAGCTAGTTGATGAGCATTGACTGTATTCTGACATTTCAGGGTGCTCCCTGGAGTGGCAACATGGTAAATTTCGATGAATTCTCAAACCTTGGGAACAGGTTTTCTGGCTCATTTTAGAGGATGATGTGAAAGTGTTCAGTGTATATTGGTTTCACCTGCTCTCTGAAATCTCATCTAAAAAGGAAACCCATGAAGTCCCAGCTTCTGTACTGACACTAATCTCACTCCAGGTCAGAGAGCACAGAGAGAGAGAGAACACTTCATGCCTCAGGTGAAGAATAGCTCAGACCCCTTTAAGGAAAAGCTCACTAAGTCTATGCATTGATTAAATCAGTAGAAGGGGCAACACTATAGGACTATTTGAACCAATATCAAAATCAATGGCAGTGAGAGATGCAGTGTTGGGAGAAGCAAAATGCATTAAAGAATATTTAGGCCTCTCTCTACCTGGATTCCTGGGAAAAGTCTCTGTGTGGAAGTCTAAAGGACTATCAGTTCAGTTCAGTTCAGTCACTCCGTCATGTCCGATTCTTTGCAACCCCATGAATCACAGCACACTAGGCCTCCCTGTCCATCACCATCTCCCGGAGTTCACTCAAACTCACGTCCATTGAGTCAGTGATGCCATCCTCTGTCATCCCCTTTTCCTCCTGCCCCCAATCCCTCCAAGCATCAGAGTCTTTTCCAATGAGTCAACTCTTTGCATGAGGTGGCCAAAGTAATGGAGTTTCAGCTTTAGCATCATTCCTTCCAAAGAACACCCAGGGCTGATCTCCTTCAGAATGGACTGGTTGGATCTCCTTGCAGTCCAAGGGACTCTCCAGAGTCTTCTCCAACACCACAGTTCAAAAGCATCAATTCTTCGGCACTCAGCTTTCTTCACAGTCCAACTCTCACATCCATACATGACCACTGGAAAAACCATAGCCTTGACTAGATGGACCTTTGTTGGCAAAGTAATGTCTCTGCTTTTCAATATACTATCTAGGCTGATCATAACTTTCTTTCCAAGGAGTAAGCGTCTTTTAACTTCATGGCTGCAGTCACCATCTGCAGTGATTTTGGAGCCCAAAAAAATAAAGTCTGTCACTGTTTCCACTGCTTCCCCATCTATTTCCCATGAAGTTAGCATGAGCTAATTAGGCTTTGCGAGGGGGAAATAAATCCTGCTAAATGGAACCTTGATAAAGAAATATCAGAATTTTACAGTATCTCAAATTCAGAGCTTGATAAAATACATCGTATATTCTGGTAATTTATAGGATGTATTCTTCCCTTTATCATAGGCTCTTTCAATCCCTAGCACCACTTCTTAACCTCCTGCCATTACCCATTTA
This sequence comes from Oryx dammah, assembly GCF_014754425.2. Classification (NCBI taxonomy): domain Eukaryota; kingdom Metazoa; phylum Chordata; class Mammalia; order Artiodactyla; family Bovidae; genus Oryx; species Oryx dammah. Next base: position 22,650,996 of record NW_024070207.1, read on the forward strand.
ATACTTCTGTTTCACAAGAATTGTCCTTTCCTTTTTCTTTATGGATTGTTGATTCTACTGGTTCCTTACCTTTTTCGTGTTTCCCTTGTCTCTGTTTGGTCCAATGTTTATATTTAGAAATAAGCTAGTATCATCTACAAAGTAACATGACTCCAAAATCCACATGCTTTTGTTACCGAAAGGTATATGTGGCGAGTCCAGCTCTGGCCGCTCAAAAGTCAGTAAATAGCCCAGGTTGGTGGAAAGGAAAGTTTGCTTTAGTTCAGATGCTGGCAGCTGGGGGAGGGGAGGGTGCTGTCCAAAGGTCGGGTCCCCCTGCTGACAAGCAGTGGGTGAGAGCATTTATAGACAGAGTTAGGTGTGGGTTACATGCAGAAACAGCACAGTCATCTCTAACAGTCATCTTCAATTTGTCATCAGTGGTCTGACTAGCATCATCTTGGTTGTTTTAGGTAGTTAGTCTTCATTTCCAGGGTGCACTTGTTCCATTCCTTTCCAGTCAGTTCTTGGAATTATGGCAGCTCGAGTCCTGGCTACTTCCCTGGTGGCTCAACTGGTAAAGCATCTGCCTACTATGTGGGAAACCCGAGTTCAATCCCTAGGTCAGGAAGATCTTCTGGAGAAGGAAATGGCAATCCACTCCAGTATTCTTGCTTGGAAAATCCCATGGATGGGGGAACCTGGTAGGCTACAGTCCATGGGGTTGCAAAGAGTCGGACATGACTGAGCGACTTCACTCACTCACTCAAATCCTGGGTACAGTCTGGTCATGTAGTTAATTTCTCCACCTGGTGTTTCAGTATCTATAAGGCAGCTCACAGGATATGGCTCAGAATATTATTTACAGCCCTTGAGAAAGAACTAAAGTCATTGACTGTGCTTAATGACTACATAATTATTATTTAGTCTCCTTTGACTATTTTCCTTTGTTTCCACATTTCTCACTTCTCTGATTAAAGTTACTCTTTGACTAAAGGTTTTCCACAGGCAAAAGGCAGGCAAAGGACATGGTGGGGGTGGGGGTGGGCAAGGGCCAAATGGTCCTGCTCTGTTTCATACTGAACTTGAGAAGAGTTGGTTGATATGAGTTGGGTACATTTTTTTTCCTAGTGGATTTAATGAAGCTGTCGGGTTTTTGTTTTATATCTCTAGAAATTCTAAAGTTTTCTGTTGACTATGAATAAATTTAAGCACCATAGTTTAATAGTATTACTATTTTGTCAGAAAATTAGCATATTTCCTTAAATACAGTTTCAAATCATGCAAAATGCTGCTCTTTATTCTCCTCTGTAATCCTTGTGTTTTATTTATTTTCATTTTATCTTTTCCAAGGAGCATCTCTGTTATGTTATCATGAAAGTTAAGGCAAAAAGTGATTCAAAACACATACATTCAACTGCAGGAAATATAATGTGAATTATATTTCACATTATATTCTGTCCTGCCAACACCATGGAAGAATTAGCAAAGTCTGTTATGACAGTGTATTGTTGGACACAACTGAGTGACCAACACTTCTCCTCTAAAAGTGCTGCAGTTCAACTCCAAGACCTAGAGGTTTAGAGATATACCAAGGCTGTGTTTATCTGGCAGAAGTAGAACAACATGATTGAGTCAGTGTTTTGGATAACTAGACCTTTTTTTTTAAAATTAGTAGTTGATTTACAGTGTTGTGTTAATTTCTGCTGTACAACAAAGTGATTCAGTTATACATACATATGTGTATATATATTATTTATATATACATTCTTTGTAAAATATTATTTTCCATTATGCTTTATCATAAGATACTGAATCTAGTTCTCTGTGCTATAAAAAGGACCTTGTTTATCCATTCCATATATAATAGCTTACATCTGCTAATCTCAACCTCCTACTCCATCCCTCCCCTAACCTCCTCCCCTTGGCAACCAAAAGTCTGTTCTCTCTCTCCATGAGTGTGTTTCTGTTTTGTTATTGTTGTATTGCTAAGTCATGTCTGATTTTTTTTGCAACCTCGCCAAGCTCCCCTCTGTCCATAGGATTCCCCAGGCAAGAATACTGGAGTGGGTTGTTATTTCTTTCTCCAAGAGATCTTCCCAACCTAGAAATCGAACTCTCATCTCCTACATGGCAGACAATTCTTTACCACACCACCTGGGAAGCCTATATATGTAACACATCTTTTTTTTTTTTTTTAATGATGATGTCTTTCCTTCTTTCTTTTATTTATTGGCCGCACTGTGTGCAGCATGTGGGGTCTTAGTTCTTCGACCAGGGATCAAACATACCCCCTACCTGCATTGGGAGCTTGGAGTCTTAACCACTGGACCACCAGGAAAGTCCCTATTTTTAAAAAAATTATCAGAGTAAATAATTGAATAAGTGTTGTGTTAGTTTCAGATATACAGCAAAGTAAATCAATATACATATACATATATCCACTCTTTTTTTTAGATCCATTACAGAGTATTGAGTAGAGTTCCCTATACTATACAGGTTCTTATTAGTTATCTAATTTATATATAATTGTGTGTATATGTCCATCACAGTCTCCCAGTTTATTGCTCCCCCCATCCCCTGGTAACCGTGTTTGTTTTCTATATCTCTGATTCTTCTTCTGTTTTGAAAATAATTTCATTTGCACCTTTTTTTTGAAGATTCCACATATAAGCAATATCATATTTGTCCTTCTGTATCTGACTTACTTCATTCAATATGGCAGTCTCTGGGTACATCCATGTTGCTGCAATGGCATTATTTTGTCCTTTTGTATTGCTGAGTAATATTCCTTTGTGTATATGTATCATATTTTCTTTATCCACTCCTCTGTTGATGGAAATTTAAGTTGCTTAAATGTCCTGCCTATTTTAAATAGTGCTGCAGTGAACATTAGGGTGCATGTATCTTTTTGAGTTATGATTTTCTCGAGGTATATACCCAGGAGTGGGATTACTGGGTCATATGGTCATTCTATTTTTAGTTTGATAAGGAACCTCCATAATTTTCTCCATAGTGGCTGTACTTATTTACACTCCTATCGACAGTGTAGGAGGGTAGCATTTATTGTTTTTAGATTTTTTTGATTATGGCCATTCTGTTTGGTGTGAGGTGATACTTCATTGCAGTTTTGATTTGCATTTCTCTAATGATTAGTGATTGTTAGCATCTTTTCATGTGTTTGTTGGCCATCTATGTGTCCATCTTCTTTGGAGATATGTCTAATTAGATCTTCCACCCACTTTTTGATCGGGTCATTTGTTTTTTTGATTTTGAGATACATGAGCTGTTTGTATATTTTGGAAATTGATCCCTTGTTGATTGCTTCATTTGTAAATATTTTCCCAGATTCTGAGGGTTGTCTTTTGTACCCTATTTTCTTTATCTATTTGTATTTCTTATTTAGACAAATGTCTGTTTAGGTTTTCTGCCCATTTTTTGATTGGGTTGTTTTCTGTTGTTGAGTTGTATGAGCTGTTTGTATATTTTCGAAATTAAACCCTTATTTGATCACATTGTTTGCAAATATTTTCTCCCAGTATGTAGGTTGTCTTTTTATTTTTGATAACTAGTCGTTTATATGGACAAGTGTTGTTAACATAATTAAAACCATTACATTAACATTAATGACCAATCTGTTGCTTTGATTGACTTGGTTAAATAATGGAGATTATGGAGTCATGTCCTAGGTAGTACTAGTGGTTAATAGGAAAGAATTCTCAGGATCTTCTGTGGAATAGCATTCAGTTCCCTGATTCTGAAAAGACACTAGACTCTTTCCCTTTCTTCTTTTTTTGCCTCTTCTACTTGCCTTCTTTGCTTCTTTTCCATATATAAATATATACCATTCTCCTCCCTTAGGATAAATACCTATTTCTTTTTAGTATACTAAATATATGTATTTACACAAATATTATATGTAAATATGCCATACTTCTCCATTCAGATATGGAGATAGATGTAGATAATATAGATGTAGATACAGATTTCCCAAGGGAAGGGTTGGGGGAAGGGAGGAAAAGAGGTAGAAGGGAATGGAGTTCTCAGGCATTTGAAAATTGAGGGGAGAAATAATGAGCTTTTCTTGATAAAAGCCTTAGTCCATTTTATAGATTTACATATATTGCCAGGACTGTAGATCAAAGGTGGAGTTTTGTTGTTTTCATTTTTCATAGCCTCTTATAGAGTGAGAGGTATTAAGCAATACTGGTTTTGTAAAAACTATAAGGAAATAACTTGGTTTACTTATCTTATGATACTTTATACATTCTGGTTGATTGCACACAAACCTGGGTAAACATTGTACCTCTCTTCCTACATTTTAAGCTCCTACATGGTAATGACAGTGTTTTTGTTTTATCCCTCATGGTATGTAACATAGTACCTGGCACAAAGCAAGTACTTGTGTATGCTTTTGAAGAAATGAACCCTAGAGATTGGAGAGCTGTAAGACAACTTAACTTTGAACAAAACTATAGTCCTAGAGGTATATTACCTGGGTTCTGTATACATTTAAAAATGATTCAAAAAGGTGAAAACTTACCTTCATTAATCATAAAGGTTTATGTTGGCAACCACTTAGTTCCTATGGTTACATTTCCAAGAAATTATGAAATAGGTACTTCAAAGGTTTAGGAACAGGAACAAATTGGCTGTTATATAATTCATGAATGCTAATAACTCATTTACTTATAATGCTTACAATTAATTGGTTAAAAATCATCTACTGCAGTCTTAAAATGAATAGGATATTTAAAGGTCACCATTGCTCTTGGCTCTCATTTAAAACTCTAATCGAACAAAAATACATTGTGGATATCATTTTAAACATTTAAAATTATTTTTTAGCTAAACTTGGTCTAGAATAGTAAATAATGTACTCTCATGCTTTATTTTAAGTGTTGCAATCTATACCCTATGGTTAAGTTATTATAAAACAATTTCCAAGGTTTTGGATGATGGGGGATATGCCCATCATTTATGAAATGGAGTGAAGTAGAATGAATTATGTACACATGAATTTCTTGGTAGATGTTTAGCAATGAATCTTCATCTCTTTTTTTCTTCACTGGAAATGTCAATTGATACCGTGTGCTTAAACCATGTTTAATATTAAAGATATGAGATTCAATTAGGAAGTCCTTTTAGCAATGCCAAATATAGCATCCAACAATGAATCTCAACAAAAATGAAGCAACATATCTACATATAATGCTGACAGAAGAAATAGCATTTCTTGTAATTTTTGACTAAAGATGTGTTAGCAGACATGTTGACATTATTAAAATGGGTCACTTGTAATTATGAAAATGATAAATCTTTAGAAAAAATTGTTACTGTTGGTTCATGGCAGAATTTTCAAACTGCATTCCATGGAATACTGTTTCAGGAAATGTTGACAGAAGTGTTACATAAAAAGGATCCCATGACCAAAAAAGTTTGGAGAGTTGTTAATGGTAACTCTTTAACTATGTCTTCCTAATCTAAACAGATTTTTCTATTGTCCTGGATGAATGCAGGAAAGCATATTTACCCATTTAATGATACCTTTTCTATGAAAACATTATCAAGACATCAGAAAACACTGTTTAAATATGATGTACAAATCAACAACATATAAAGAACTATCAGTGCCAAGTGTGAGAGATTGTATTTTCCCAAAGATAACTGCAACAATATCTTCCATCCCACATATTCTTACAAAGTCATGTCGACAATTCTCCATTGGAGAAGTGAGATCTATGTTGCTTCTCCTTCAATCTGGGTGAGCTTATAACTACATCACTTATAACTCCAGGGATGCAATGTGACTTCTGAGGCTAGGTCATGAAAAGTGACACAGTGTCTGCCTGGTTCTTTTGAATACTTGATTGGAGTCACCATGTAAGCACTCCAAGTATTTTGAGGGCCTCATGTAGCATCATGAGGAAGGCCAAATGGAGAGGACACGTGGAGAGGCCCTGAGGCTACATGAAGGAATAAGAATGCCAGGTCAGCCATCTGCTGCTTCAGCACCTCTGCAGTTCCTGCTCCAATCACCATCTGACAGCAGGCACATGTAGGCTCTCATCCTGAACCACACAGCTGAGCCCTTCCTGAAATTCCTGGTTCACAGAAACCCATGAGAGAGAGTGAAATGATTTTTGTTATTTTAAACCATTAAGTTTTAGGGTGATTTTTAATGTATCAGTAGTAACTTGAACATTGGGTACCATATTCAATATAATCTTTAGTAGTAATATTAACCAGATACACCACTCATAGCCTCTTTTACCTTCAGCCTTTGCCGTTGTAAAATGAGGATAATCTTTTGAATTTAAAAAAGGAATAACAGATAAAATATTTCACAGGTTCCAAATCTTAGGTTCTGTGGTAGACATGCTATGTGCTCACTGTCCAGAGTATTTCCATAAGCAAACCTTAGGGTTACTTAGTCACTAGGAATGTATAATTTAACTGTTCTAGAATTATTTAAATAATATTAGAAATCTTGACACCTGTTTCTTTACTATTCACTGCCCACAAACACCTTACTGTGATTTAGTGATTAAACAGGAGTTGAGTGTTCTTAGAAACTTTTATCTAGACTTGGAAAACTCCTTCTCACCATGAATACTTAAAAGTAATCAGAGGTCAACTTGAGGACAATGATTGAAAAACTTGTTATAATATGATCTTCCCTAACATGAGGTAAAACTGAGAAGATACTGCAGATAGATTTCCTGAAGATAGGAGTCCAATATGCTTCATTCATTATAGTCACTTAATTGGTTTAGTTGCCAATGTTCTTCCTGAGAAGGGGAGGGGACACTTCATAGTCACAAATTAGCAAATTTAAAAACATCATTTGAAAGGAATGCTGATGATAATTGCATTTGAAGTGGGAAGAAATATAGGTCTGGGGAAATATTTTAAACTCTGAAATGAAGTCTAGTATTTATCTAGGAGTATGAAATATTCTCTATTTCTAGTCAAGACTTGAACTTTCTCTAAATACTGACATGTAATGCTGTCATATGGAGGTTGATTTCTTCTTTATCATCTAACCAGTGAATAATTAGAGTTTATCATCTTCACTTAAACTCAATACTACCTAGCATTTATTTATCCCTTCAGTTCAATTAGGTTGCTCAGTCGTATTTTTGGGGGCTCCAAAATCACTGAAGATGGTGATTGCAACCATGAAATTAAAAGACACTTACGCCTTGGAAGGAAAATTATGACCAACCTAGATAGCATATTGAAAAGCAGAGACATTACTTTGCCGACTAAGGTCTGTCTAGTCAAGGCTGTGGTTTTGCCAGTGGTCATGTATGGATGTGAGAGTTGGACTGTGAAGAAAGCCAAGCACTGAAGAATTGATGTTTTTGAACTGTGGTGTTGGAGAAGACTCATGAGAGTCCCTTGGACTGCAAGGAGATCCAACCAGTCCATTCTAAAGGAGATCTGTCCTGGGTATTCTTTGGAAGGACTGACAGTGAGGCGGAAACTCCAATACTTTGGCCACCTCAGGCAAAGTGTTGACTCATTGGAAAAGACTCTGATGCTGGGAGGGATTGGGGGCAGGAGGAGAAGGGGACGACAGAGGATGAGATGGCTGGATGGCATCACTGACTCGATGGACACGAGTTTGAGTGAACTCTGGGAGTTGGTGATAGCCAGGGAGGCCTGGCATGCTGCAATTCATGGGGTCACAAAGAGTCGGACATGACTGAGCAACTGATCTGAACTGAACTGAAGAAGATATAGCTTCGAAACCAGGGACCAGTCTCAATCACTCAATAGCTTTTGTGTAGCAGAGTTTTATTAAAGTGGAAAAGGAACAAAGAAAACTTCTGACATAGACATCAGAAGGGGGACAGAGAATGCCCAAATCTGTAGTGTTAGCAAGGAAGCCATATACTTTTTAAATTGGCTTTTAGAATAAATCAGAAGAATGTCTCAAGGTTGTAAAGATCTTACTAGACCCATTCCCACAATTTACATTTGAAGATGACAGGATTAGAACTAACAATAGAAAGATTTTACCAGACCCACTCCAATAATATACATTTTAAGATGACAGGATTAGAAGATGGCAGAGGAATAGGATGGGGAGACCACTTTCTGCCCCACAAATTCATCGAAAGAACATTTGAACCATGAGTAAATTCCACAAAACAACTTCTGAATGCTGACAGAGGACATCAGGCACCCAGAAAAGCAGCCCATTTTCTTCGAAAGGAGGTAGGACAAAATATAAAAGATAAAAAGAGAGACAAAAGAGGTAAGGACAGAGATCCGTCCAGGGAAGGGGGTCTTAAAAAAGAGATGTTTCCAAACACCAGGAAACACTCTCACCTTGCGGGTCTGTGGCGAGCCTTGGGAACTCAGAGGGCAAGATAGCCAGGAGGAAAAATAAATAAATAATTAAACCCCACAGATTATGTGCCTAAAGGTAACTCCCAGCAGAGAAGCAGTGCACAAGCTCACATCCATCACTAGCAAGCAGGGAATGGACAGGGAGGCAGGGGGCTGCATTGCTTAGGGTAAGGACCAAGCTTGAATGCCCTGAGGGCAATCTGAGGGAACTAACTTGAGATAGCAACCTAGACTGTGGGATAGCTATCCTGCAAAAAGCCCTAACCTAAGACACCGCCAGGCCCACTCACAGAACAAACTGAGCAGAGCTAGCCCACTGTGGACCGGCCCATCCCCCACTGGAGACAGGCAGGAGAGGGCAGACTGAGCCAGAAGGGGGCAATCACGGCCCCAGAGAGGCATCATCTACCAAACTTCAAGCAGGCTTCATTGCTAACCAAGACTTCTTGGGATTTTGGACGGTCGACATTTGCCAGGAGGGTAGCAGCCGGAGATCAACTCCCCAGAAGAGACACACGGCACACCTGAGAAGGTGTGCTAGTCACACACCCAGAAAACCAAGCAGCTGGAACAGAGGAGGCAATAAGCTGCAGCCAACTGGGTGCTACAATGCTCTCCAAGCACCTGGTCACCTGTGCTGCTCGGACCTGGGAAGGGCACAAATCACAGGCCCAACAAACTCTGTGCCTTTGTAGAGAACCCGAGAACCTGAACTGGAGCAGCTTAGACCTGAGAAGGGCATGCAAACCAGGGCCCACCTCAGACACTTCCCGGCAGAGCAACCTAGAGCCTGAACAGTATAGACTGGGAAAGCACACACGCCGTGAGCAGGGGCAAACCCAGTGTGGCCAAGACACTGTGAGCACTCCCCACACACACCAGTGATATTTGTTTGCAGTGTTCCTCCCTCCCCACAGCAGGACTGAACAAGTAAGCCTAAAAAGGTGACCACCATTGCCCCTTGTGTCAGGGCGGAAATTAGACACTGAAGAGACCAGCAAACAGAAGAAGCTAAAATAAACAGAGGGAACCACTTTGGAAGTGACAGGTACAATAGATTAAAACCCTGCAGTTAGCACCAACTACATAGGAAGGGGCCTATAGATCTTGAGAAGTATAAGCCGGACCAAGGAACTATCTGAAAATGAACTGACCCCACACTGTCCACAACAACACCAGAGAAAGTCTTAGATATATTTTTACTATTATCATTTTTTTAATTTTTTAAAAATTTTAAGTCCTCTATTACTCCTTTAATTTTCATTACTATAACATACTATTACTTAGCAAAAAAAAAAGAATCTATTTTTAAAGCAAACTTCATGTATATATATTTTATACTTTTTGTGACTTTTTTTCTTTAATATTGTATTTTTGAGAATCTAACCTCTATTCTAAATTTTTAATCCCTGCTTTTTGGCATCTGTTATCAATTTTGTACCTTTAAGAACCCAATCTTCAGGACCCATATTTACTTGGGAGTGAGATTACTGGCTTGATTGCTCTCTCCCACTTTGGACTCTTCTTTTCTCTGCCAGGTTGCCTCTATCTCCTCCCTCCCCCTTCTCTTCTCTACCCAACTCTGTGAATCTCTTTGTGTGTTCTGGGCTGTGAAGAACACTTAGGGAACTGATTACTGGCTAGATCTGTCTCTCTCCTTTTGATTCCCCCTTTTATCCACCTGACCACCTCTGTCTCCTTCCTCTTCTCTCTGTGTATCTCTGTGAACATCTCTGAGGGATCCAGACCATGGAGAGCACATAGGGAAGTGATTACTGGCTAGCTTGCTCTCGCCCCTTTTGATTCCCCCTCTTCTCCTCTGAGTCACCTCTATCTCCTTCCTCTCTCTTCTCTTCTCCATGTAACTCTATATACCTCTCCAGGTGTCCCTCACTGTAGAGAAACTTTTCATTATTAACCTAGATGTCTTACCATCAGTGCTGTATATATGGAGAGAAGTCTTGAAGCTACTGTAAGAATAAGACTAAAAACCAGAGGCAGGAGACTTAAGTCCAAATCCTGAGAATACCAGAGAACTCCTGACTGCAAGGAACATTAATTGATAGGTGCTGATCAAATGCCTCCATACCTACACTGAAACCAAGCACCACCCAAGGGCTAACAAGATCCAGAGCAAGACATACCACACAAATTCTCCAGCCACACAGGAACATAGTCCTGAACTTCAATATACAGGCTGCCCAAAGTCACACCAAACCCACTGACATCTCAAAACTCATTACTGGATACCTCATTGCACTCCAGAGAAAAGAAATCCAGCTCCATCCACCAGAACACCGACACAAGCTTCCCTAACCAGTAAACCTTGACAAGCCACCCGTCCAACCCCACCCACAGGGAGGAACCTCCACAATAAAGAGGAACCACAATTTTCCAGCATACAGAAAGGCCACCTCAAACACAGCAACCTAAATAAGATGAAAATACAGAGAAATATTCAGCCTGTAAAGGAACATGATAAAAGCTCACCAAACCAAACAAAAGAGGAGGAGATAGGGAGTCTGCCTGAAAAAGAATTCAGAATAATGATAATAAAAATGATCCAAAATCTTGAAAACAAAATGGAGTTACAGATAAATAGCCTGGAGACAAGGATCAAGAAGATGCAGGAAAGGTTTAACAAGGACCTAGAAGAAATAAAAGAGTCAATATATAATGAATAATGCAATAAATGATTTCAAAAACACTATGGAGGCAACCAAGAGTAGAATAACGGAGGCAGAAGACAGTATAACTGAGGTAGAAGATAGAATGGTAGAAATAAATGAATCAGAGAGGAAAAAAGAACTGAATGAGGACAAGCTCAGAGACCTCTGGGACAATGTTAAATGCCCCAACATTCGAATCATAGGAGTCCAAGAAGAAGACAAAAAGAAAGGCCATGAGAAAATACTTGAGAAGATAATAGTTGAAAACTTCCCTAAAATAGGGAAGGAAATAATCACTCAAGTCCAAGAAACCAGAGTCCCAAACAGGATAAACCCAAGACAAAACACCCCAAGACACATATTAATCAACAAAGATCAAACACAACAAACAAATATTAAAAGCAGCAAGGGAAAAACAACAAATAACACACAAGGGGATTCCCATAAGGATAACAGCTTATCTTTCCATAGAAATTCTTCGGGCCAGGAGGGAAGGGAAGGGCATACTTAAAGTGATGAAAGAAAATAAGCTACAACCCAGATTACTGGACCCAGAAAGGATCTCATTCAAATATGAAGGAGAAATCAAAAGCTTTACAGACAAGCAAAAGCTGAGAGAATTCAGCACCACCACACCAGCTCTCCAACAAATGCTAAAGGATCTTCTCTAGACTGGAAACACATGAAGGGTATATAAACTCAAACCGAAAACAACAAAGTAAATGGCAATGGGATCATACTTATCAATAATTACCTTAAATGTAAATGGGTTGAATGCCCCAATCAAAAGACAAAGACTGGCTGAATGGATACAAAAACAAGACCCCTATATATGCTGTCTACAAGAGACCCACATCAAAACAAGGGACACATACAGACTTAAAGTGAAGGGCTGGAAAAAGATATTCCATGCAAATAGAGACCAAAAGAAAGCAGGAGTAGCAATACTCATCAGATAAAGTAGACTTTAAAACAAAGGCTGTGAAAAGAGACCAAGAAGGACACTACATAATGATCAAAGGATCAATCCAAGAAGAAGATATAACAATTATAAATATATATGCACCCAACATAGGAGTACTGCAATATGTAAGACAAATACTAACAAGTATGAAAGGGGAATTAACAATAACACACACACAAAAAAACAATAACACAATATAGTGGGAGACTTTAATACCCCACTCACACCTATGGATAGATCAACTAAACAGAGAATTAACAAGGAAACACAACTTTAAATGATACAATAGACCAGTTAGACCTAATTGATATCTATAAGACATTTCACCCTAGAACAATGAATTTCACCTTTTGCTCAAGCACACATGGAACCTTTTCCAGGATAGATCACATCCTGGGCCATAAATCTAGCCTTGGTAAATTCAAAAGAATTGAAATCATTCCAAGCATCTTTTCTGACCACAATGCAGTAAGATTAGATGTCAATTACTGGAGAAAAACAGTTAAAAATTCCATCATATGGAGGCTGAACAACACGCTGCTGAATAAGCAACAAATCACAGAAGAAATCAAAAAAGAAATCAAAATATGCATAGAAACAAATGAAAATGCAAACATAACAACCCAAAACCTATGGAACACTGTAAAAGCAGTACTAAGGGGAAGATTCATAGCAATACAGGCTTACCTCAAGGAAACAAGAAAAAAGACAAACAAATAACCTAACTCTACACCTAAAGAAACGAGAATAGGAAGAAATGATGAACCCCAGGGTTAGTAGAAAGAAAGCAATCTTAAAAATTAGGGCAGAAAAAATAATGCAAAAGAAACAAAAGAGACGATAGCAAAAATCAACAAAGCCAAAAGCTGATTCTTTGAGAAGATAAATGAAATTGACAAACCATTAGCCAGACTCATCAAGAAACAAAGGGAGAGAAATCAAATTAACAAAATTAGAAATGAAAATAGAAAGATCACAACAGACAACACAGAAATACAAAGGATCATAAGAGACCACTATCAGCAGCTATATGCCAATAAAATGGACAACTTGGAAGAAATGGACAAATTCTTAGAAAAGTACAACTTTTCAAAACTGAATCAAGAAGAAATAGAAAATATTAACAGACCCATCACAAGCATGGAAATCGAAACTGTAATCAGAAAACTTCCAGCAAAGAAAAGCCCAAGAACAGATGGCTTCACAGCTGAATTCTCTGAAAAATTTAGAGAAGAGCTAACATCTATCCTACTCAAACTCTTCCAGAAAATTGCAGAGGAAGGTAAACTTCCAAACCCATTCTATGAAGCCACCTTCACCCTAATACCAAAACCTGACAAAGATGCCACAAAAAAACGAAAACTATAGGCCTATATCACTGATGAACATAGATGCAAAAATCCTTAACAAATTTCTAGCAAACAGAATCCAACAACATATTAAAAAGATCATACATCATGACCAAGGGGGCTTTATCCCGGGGATGCAAGGATTCTTCAATACCCTCAAATCAATCAGTGTAATACACCACATTAACAAATTGAAAAATAAAAACCATATGATTATTTCAATAGATGCAGAGAAAGCCTTCGACAAAATTCAACATCTATTTATGATGAAGAAAAAACCCTCCAGAAAGCAGGCATAGAAGGAACACACCTTAACATAATAAAAGCTATATATGGTAAACCCACAGCAAACATTATCCTCAATGGTGAAAAATTGAAAGCATTTCCCCTAAAGACAGGAACAAGACAAAGGTGCCCACTCTCACCACTACTATTCAACATAGTTTTGGAAGTTTTGGTCACAGCAATCAGAGCAGAAAAAGAAATAAAAGGAATCCAAGTTGGAAAAGAAGAAGTAAACTCTCACTGTTTGCAGATGACATGATCCTCTACATAGAAAACCCTAAGGACTCCGGAAAATTACTAGAGCTAATCAATGAATATAGTAAAGTTGCAAGATATAAAATCAATACACAGAAATCCCTTGCATTCCTATACACTAACAATGAGAACACAGAAAGAGAAATTAAGGAAACAATTCCATTCACCATTGCAATGAAAAGAATAAAATATTTAGGAATATATCTACATAATGAAACTAAAGACCTATAAATAGAAAATTATAAAACACTGGTGAAAGTATTCAAAGAGGACACAAATAGATGGAGAAATATACCGTGTTCATGGGTCAGAAGAATCAGTATAGTGAAAATGAGTATACTACCCAAAGCAATGTATAGATTCAAGGCAATCCCTATCAAGCTACCAACGATATTTTTCAGAGAACTAGAACAAATAATTTCACAATTTGTATGGAAATACAAAACCCCTCTAATAGCTAAAGCAATCTTGAGAAAGAAGAATGGAACTGGAGGAATCAACCTGCCTGACTTTAGGCTCTACTACAAAGCCACAGTCATCAAGACAGTATGGTAGTGGCACAAAGACAGAAATTTAGATCAATGGAACAAAACAGAAATCCCAGAGATAAATCCACACACCTATGGACACCTCATCTTTGACAAAGGAGGCAAGAATATACAATGGAGAAAAGACAATCTCTTTAACAAGTGGTGCTGGGAAAACTGGTCAACTACTTGTAAAAGAATGAAACTAGAACACTTTCTAACACCATACACAAAAATAAAGTCAAAATGGATTAAAGATCTAAACATAAGACCAGAAACTATAAAACTCCCAGACGAAAACATAGGGAAAACCTCTCTGACATAAATCACAGCAGGATCCTCTATGACCAATGTGCCAGAATATTGGAAATAAAAGCAAAAATAAACAAATGGGACCTAATTAAAATCTTTTGCACAACAAAGGAAACTATAAGCAAGGTGAAAAGACAGCCTTAAGAATGGGAGGAAATAATAGCAACTGAAGCAATGGACAAAGAATTAATCTCAAAAATATATAAGCAACTCCTGCAGCTCAATTCCAATAACATAACCGACCCAATCTAAAAATGGGCCAAAGAAGTAAACAGACATTTCTCCAAAAAGACATACAGATGGCTAACAAACACATGAAAAGATGCTCAACATCACTCATTACCAGAGAAATGCAAATTAAAACCACAATGAGGTACCATTTCACACCAGTCAGAATGGCTGTGATCCAAAAGTCTACAAGCAATAAATGCTGGAGAAGGTGTGGAGAAAAGGGAACCCTCTTACACTGTTGGTGGGAATGCAAACTAGTACAGCCACTCTGGAGAACAGTGCAGAGATTCCTTAAGAAACTATAAATAGAACTACCTTATGACCCAGCAATCCCACTGCTGGGCATACACACTGAGGAAACCAGAATTGAAAGAGGCACATGTACCCCAATGTTCATTGCAGCACTGTTTATAATAGCCAGGACATGGAAGCAACCTAGATGTCCATCAGCAGACAATGGATAAGAAAGCTGTGGTACATATACACAATGGAGTATTACTCAGCCATTAAAAAGAATACATTTGAATCAGTTCTAATGAGGTGGATGAAACTGGAACCTATTATACAGAGTGAAGTAAGCCAGAAAGAAAAATACCAATACAGTATACTAATACAGTATACTAATACAGTATACTAATACAGTACACATATGGAATTTAGAAAAATGGTAATGATAACCCTGTATGCCAGAAAGCAAAAGTGACACAGATGTATAGAACAGTCTTTTGGACTCTGTGGAAGAGGGTGAGGGTGGGATGATTTGGGAGAATAGCATTGAAACATATATATTATAATATGTGAAATGAATCACCAGACCAGGTTCAATGCATGATACTGGATGCTTGGGGCTGGTGCACTGGGATGATCCAGAGGGATGGGATGGGGAGGGAGGTGCGAGGGGGGTTCAGGATGGGGAACACATGTACACCCGTGGCAGATTCATGTCAATGTATGGGAAAAACAGTACAATATTGTAATTAGCCTCCAATTAAAATAAATAAACTTATATTAAAAAATAAAATAATAATAAAAAATTTTAAGAAGATGACAGGATTAGTCAGAAGGTTCTCAAGGAGAAACATATTCTCAACCAGGATACATTGTTGTTATATAGTCATTGGTACAGAATTTAACTCAGATGACCATTATATCTACTACTGTGGGCAAGAATCCCTTAGAAGAAATGGCATAGCCATCATAGTCAACAAGAGTCCGAAATGTAGTACTTGGATGCAATCTCAAAAACGACAGAATGAAGTCTGTTTGTTTCCAAGGCAAACCATTTAGTATCACAGTAATCCAAGTCTATGCCCCGACCAGTAATGCTGAAGAAGCCGAAGTTGAACAGTTCTATGAAAAGCTACAAAACCTTCTAGAATTAGCACCCCCAAAAAATGTCCTTTTCATTATAGGGGACTGGAATACAAAAATAGAAGTCAAGAAACACCTGGAGTAACCAGCAAATTTGGCCTTGGAGTACAGAATGAAGCAGGACAAAGGTTAATAGATTTCTACCAAGAGAATGCATTGGTCATAGCAAACACCCACTAGTAACAACACAAGAAAAGGCTCTAACATGGACATCACCAGAAGGTCAACACCAAAATCAGATTGGTTATATTCTTTGTAGCCAAAGATGGAGAAGCTCTATAGAGTCGGCAAAAACAAGACCAGGAGCTGACTGTGGTTCAAAACATGAACTCCTTATTGCCACATTCAGACTTAAATTGTAGAAAGTAGGAGAAACCACTAGACCATTCATGTATGACCTAAATCAAATCCTTTATGATTGATTATACAGTGGAAGTGAGGAATAGATTTAAGGGACTAGATCTGATAGATACGAGTGCCTGATGAACTATGGACAGAGGTTCATGACATTGCCAGGAGACAGGGATCAAGACCATCCCCAAGAAAAAGAAATGCAAAAAACAGAATGGCTGTCTGAAGAGGCCTTACAAATAGCTGTGACAAGAAAAGAAGCAAAGGAGAAAAGGAAAGATATGCCCATTTGAATGAAGAGTTCCAAAAAATAACAAGGAGAGATAAGAAAGCCTTCCTCAGTGATCAATATGAAGAAATAGAGGGAAACAATAGAATGGGAAAGACTAGAGATCTCTTCAAGAAAATTAGAGATACCAGGGGAACATTTCATGCAAAGATGGGCTTGATAAAAGACAGAAATGGTATGAACTTAACAGAAGCAGAAGATATTAAGAGGAGGTGGCAAGAATATACAGGAGAACAGTACAAAAAAATGGTCAATTCCCAGAGAGTGACAATGGTGTGATCACTCACCTAAGCCAGATATCCTGGAATGTGAAGTCAAGAGGGCCTTAGGAATAATCACTACGAACAAAGCTAGTGGAGGTGATGGAATTCCAGCTAAGCTATGTGAAGTCCTAAAAGATGATGCTGTTAAAGTGCTGCACCCAATATGACAGCAAATTTTGACAACTCAGCTGTGGCCACAGGACTGGAAAAGGTCAGCTTTCATTCCAATTCCAAAGAAAGGCAATGCCAAAGAATGCTCAAACTACTGCACAGTTGCACTCATCTCACAGGCTAGTAAAGTAATGCTCAATATTCTCCAAGTCAGGCTTCAACAGTACATGAACCATGAACTTCCAGATGTTCAAGCTGGTTTTAGAAAAGGCAGAGGAACCAGAGATAAAATTGTGAACAACCGCTGGATCATCAAAACTTCAAGAGAGTTCCAGAAAAACATCTGTTTCCACTTTGTTGATTATGGAAAAGCCTTTGACTGTGGGAATCACAATAAACTACATAATTCTAAAACATGTGGGAATTCCAGACCACTTTACCTGTCTCCTGTGAAATCTGTATGCAGGCCAAGAAGCAATAGTTAGAACCGAACATGGAACAATGCACTGGTTCAAAATTGGGAAAGGAGTACGTCAAGGCTGTATATTGTCACCCTGCTTATTTAACGTATATGCAGAGTACATCATGAGAAATGCTGCACTGGATGAAGCGCAAGCTGGAATCAAGATAGTTGGGAGAAAGATCAAGAAACTCAGATTTGCAGATGACACCACCTTTATGGCAGAAATGAAGAACTACTAAAGAGCCTCTTGATGAAAGTGAAAGAGAAGAGTGAAAAAGTTGGCTTAAAGCTCAACATTCAGAAAACTAAGATCATGGCATCTTGTCCCATCACTTCATGGCAAACAGATGGGGAAACAGTGAAAATAATGACTGACTTTATTTTGGGGGGCTAAAAATCAGTGCAGATCATAACTGCAGCCATGAAATTAAAAGACACTCTTTGGGACAAAAGTTATGACCAACCTAGACAGCATATTAAAAAGCAGAGACATTACTTTGCCAATAAAGGTCCATCTAGTCAAGGCTATCATTTTTCCAGTAGCCATGTATGGATGTGAGAGTTGGACTATAAAGACAGCTGAGTGCGGAAGAACTGATGCTTTTGAACTGTGGTGTTGGAGAAGACTCTCGAGAGTCCCTTGGACTGCAAGGAGATCCAACCAGTCCATCCTGAAGGAAATCAGTCCTGAATACTCATTAGAAGGACTGATGCTGAAGCTGAAACTCCCAATACTTTGGCCACCTGATGTGAAGAAATGACTTATTGGAAAAGACCCTGATGTGGGGAAAGATTGAAGGTGGGAGGAGAAGGGGATGACAGTTTATGAAATGGTTGGATGGCATCACTGACTCCTTGGACATGAGTTTGAGTAAGCTATGGGAGTTGGCGATGGACAAGGAGGCCTGGCGTGATGCAGTCCATGGGGTTGCAAAGAGTCAGACATGACTGAGCAACTGAACTGAACTGAAGAACTTAGTTTTGGTGGGGGAACAGGACTTTGGTCCCCTACCAGATGAACCAGAATAACCCAGCAGAGAATACACATCTCAGGAGTAAGATGGGGTAGGGGTGGGGGTGCAAGGCAGCAGTGGTCAGATTTTAAAATAACTGCTTTAGTGACAAATGGGCTGGAAAGGACAGGCTTGGGCTAGGCTGCCTCTCTTACTATACCTCTCACTATGTGTTCTTCCTCTAGGTCGCCCAGTGTCCTCAGTGCTGATGGGAGGTACTGCTGTGAAAAGTCACAGTTGGGAATGTGTAGTAGAGCATGCCCATGCTGTCTCTGCCCTTGGACCCACCCACTGGCAGCTTGATCACCCCTGCTGTCTCCTTCTGTTTCAAGTAGGAGACCAGGTTCCTGAGAAGCCACCTCTGTAGGCCGGGATCCATCGTGGGCATCCCCTCAGTGCCAGGCCCACTGGGGTTCGCCTGCATGGCCAGGAGCACTGAGTAGCCATTGGTGCTCCCCTGCATGATGCATCATGTGACTTCTTCCAGCTTGAGCTGGTCCAGGAGAAGGCGCTGGGAAATCTTCAGCTAGATCAGCTTACTCCTGGAAGTGTGATCTTTTGAGGACTGCTGATCACCCCTGATCCCCATCTAGGATGTGCGTAGATGTCGGGAAGCAGCTGTTTTTCAACAGCAGAAGCCTGTTCCAACCCAGCTGCAGCAACTGGGCATCCTCTGAAGGATTCTTGAGCTTTTTGGTCTCATGTTTTGGCTCTTCCAGAGGCTTGGGCTCAGCCTCAGTGGTCCAAAGACTTTGCTTACTCTCTCGAATCTTCTTTCCTGTGGGAAGAGTTGGGAGCCTCATGGTGGGAGTGGCGGTTCTGCTCTTCTGCCCCATGTCTATTGTTGCTGAAGGAGTTGATACCAGACTCCTTTCCCCCTTCACTGGAATGATCTTCCTTGTGGCTGTGCTTGGGGGTTGCGGTCGGAGCCTCTGTCCGCAGGGTGCCCACCAACCTTGGTCCTGCTCCGTTCCTCCTAAAAGGAGTGGGTTGTCCTTCTGTGATCACCAGAGAGGTTCCAGCGCTTCCACCTGTCCTCCGAGGCCTTGGGCAGGACAAATCTCCTGGTCCCCATCTCCTCCCCAGCACTCACCACTCTGGCTGCGCACTGAGCAGCTACAGCCCTAGAGACTGGGCAGTCAGAGCGTTTACTGGGGCTGGCCCAGTCCCCTTCCAAAAAGGTCCTCTCGGTCTGAGTACAGGAGGTGTGTGTTGGGGGGGGGGTGTCCAGTCCTGCACCTGCAGGTTGGTATCCAGGGTTCCAGTGCCAGGTATACCCCCATCTTGGAGTAGCTCATAGGGCATAGGGAGGTGGGGTAGGTCAGTTTTCATTCCAGTCCCAAAGAAAGGCAATGCCAAAGAATGTGCAAAGTATCACACAATTGCACTCATCTCATGCGCTAGCAGCCTTCCCTTGTAGCTCAGTCATTAAATAATCTGCCTGCAGTGCAGGAGACCCAGGTTCAATCCCTGGGTTAGGAAGATCCCCTGGAGAGGGAAATGGCAGCCCACTCCAGTATCTTTGCCTGGAAAATCTCATGGACAGAGGAATCTGGTGAGCTGCAGTCCATGGGGTCGCAAAGAGAGGGGAACTACTGAGTGGCTAACACTTACTTACCTACACACACTAGTAAAGTAATGCTCAAAATTCTCCAAGTCAGGCTTCAACAGTACATGATTCGTGAACTTCAGGTGTTCAAGATGTATTTAGAAAAGGCAGAGGAACCAGAGATCAAATTGCGAATAACTGTTGAATAATAGAAAAAGCAAGAGAGTTCCAGAAAAACATCTGCTTCTGCTTTATTGACTATGCCAAAGCCTTTGACTGTGTGGAACACAACAAACTGTGGAAAATTCTTAGAGATGGGAATACTGGACCGCCTGACCAGCCTCTTGATAAATCTGTATGCAAGTCAGGAAGCAACAGTTAGAACTGGACATGGAACAACAGACTGTTTCCAAATAGGAAAAGGAGTACATCAAGGCTGTATATTGTCACCCTGCTTATTTAACTTATATGCAGAGTACATCATGAGAAACCCTGGGCTGGATGAAGCACAAGCTGGAATCAAGATAGCTGGGAGAAAAATCAAGAAGCTAATATATGCAGGTGACACCACCCTTATAGCAGAAAGCAAAGAACTACTAAAGAGCCTCTTGATGAAAGTGAAAGAGGAGAGTGAAAAAGTTGGCTTAAAAGTTAACATTCAGAAAACTTAAGATCATGGCATCTGGTCCCATCACTTCATGGCAAATAGATGGGGAAAGAGTGACAGACCTTATTTTGGGGGGCTCCAAAATCACTGCAGATGGTGGCTGCAGCCATGAAATTAAAAGAGGCTTGCTCATTGGAAGAAAAGCTACAACTAACCTAGACAGCATATTAAAAAGCAGAGACATTGCTTTGCCAACAAAGGTCCATCTAGTCAAGGATTTGGTGTTTGCAGTAGTCATGTACGGATGTGAGAGTTGGACTATAAAGAAAGCTGAGTGCCGAAGAACTGATGCTTTTGAACTGTGGTGTTGGAGAAGACTCTTGAGAGTCCCTTGGACTGCAAGGAGATCCAACCAGACCATCCTAAAGGAAATCAGTCCTGAATACTCATTGGAAGGACTGATGCTGAAGCTGAAACTCCCAATACTTTGGCTACCTGATGCAAAGAACTGACTCATTGGAAAAGACCCTGATGTGGTAGGGAAAGATTGAAGACAGGAGAAGGGGATGACAGAGTATGAGATGGTTGGATGGTATTACTGACTCAATTGACATGAGTCTGAGTAAACTCCAGGAGTTGGTGATGGACAAGGTTGCCTGGCATGCTGTAGTCCAAGGGGTCACAGAGTTGACCCGACTGAACAACTGAACTGTAGTGATCTAGGAACGTAAAATATACTGAAAGCAGCAAAAGAAATGTCTTTTCCACAGTGTATAAGATGATTGCCAACCACATGTCTTATATTGTTGCATAACCATCAGTGTATACACAAGTAGTTTTACCTCTAGTGATAGACCCAGTCATGAAGTGCTCTTCAACTCTTATTGTGCATCAAAATCGTCTGTGGAATTTTTTAAAAAATATTTGGAAATTCTATTTTTTAAGTGTGGAAATTCTGGTTCATTTGGCCAGAGGTGAGACCTTGTACCTTGGAAAATTCTTCAGGTGAATTTAATGTATAATTTGAATTGAAAGCCCTGTATTTGTTTAGAGTACAGGTAGGGGCAAAAGTTACTGAATGGAGAAACTATGAGCAAGTTGTGTTAGTCTCAGAAGGAAAGAATGTTGAATATTTGTGATGAGAAACAGTGTCAGTGAACGAACTTTAACCATTTTAAAATATAGAATGCAATTGTTTATTAAAATCTTATTCAACAAAATTTGTTGAGTGTGTGTTATGAGCCAATCAGTGTGCCAAGCTCTAAAGACTTGAAGACAGGGTTCTTGCCTTCATGAGACAGTTTGATGTATGTTTCTTTAAGTAAAAAAATAATAATAATAATTACACAAATAACTAATCACAAATGTTGTGCATGCTATGAAAAATATCTCAAGAGTGTTTAGTCTGGAAGCTCAAGGGAAGCCTTTCATAAGGGTTGTTTAAAGATTACACTTGATGTATGACCCAGGTAAAGGTTTCTATGTGTCTAGGGGCTCTGATGCTTTTGAACTATGGTGTTGGAGAAGACTCTTGAGAGTCCCTTGGACTGCAAGGAGATCCAACCAGTCCATTCTGAAGATCAGCCCTGGGATTTCTTTGGAAGGAATGATGCTAAAGCTGAAACTCCAGTACTTTGGCCACCTCATGTGAAGAGTTGACTCATTGGAAAAGACTTTGATGCTGGGAGGGATTCAGGGCAGGAGGAGAAGGGGACGACAAAGGATGAGTTGGCTGAATGGCATCACTGACTCGATGGACATGAATCTGAGTGAACTCTGGGAGTTGGTGATGGACAGGGAGGCCTGGCGTGCTGCAATTCATGGGGTCACAAAGAGTCAGACACGACTGAGTGACTGAACTGAACTGAGGGGCTCTGAAACAAGAAAGAATGCTATTGTAGTGGTCCCTAAACCAGTAGCAGCATCTGAGAACTTATAGAGATGCAAATAATGAACTCCCATCTTAGACCTACCTAATGAGAAAATTTGGGGATGGAGTCCAGCTATCTGTGTCTTAACAAGCCCTTCAGAGGATTGTGACCTAAATAAAATGTGAAACTTCCCTGGTAGCCCAGTGGTCAAGACTCTGAGTTTGCAATGTAGGGGCCTTGGTTCAGTCCCTGATTAGGGAACGTGATCCCACATGCCACAGGTGGCCATTTCCTCCTGCCCTCCCTCCCCTGCTACCCCACCATCCCCAGGATCTTCCCAACTTAGTGATCAAACCCATGTCTCTTGCCTGTCCTGCATTGGCAGGCAGATTCTTTACCGCTATGCCATCTGGGAAGCTCAAAGATCCCACATGTGGGAAGGAAGATGAAAGATCCTGCCTATGTGCCACAACTAAGACCAGCACAACCAAATTAAATAAATATTATACACACACACACACACACACATATATATATAAAGGTTAATTGTATGGGACTTCCCTGGCAGTCTAGTAGTTAGGACTCCATGCTTCCACTGCAGGGGACGTGGCTTCGATCCCTGGTTGGAGAACTAAGATCCCACATACTGCATGGTGCAGCCAAAAAAAAAGGTCTCCTTGGAAGCTGTGAGAAGGGGGAAATGGAGGATGAAAGAAACAAGATCACTTATGAGACACATGTAGTGGTCTAGGCAAAATATAAAGGAAGAATAGTGATAGTGTGGATGGAGAGATGGAAGTATATATAAGAAATAATAGGTGGTAGACTTGATCAGATTTTGTGATAG
The DNA here is from genome assembly GCF_014754425.2 of Oryx dammah. Taxonomy (NCBI): domain Eukaryota; kingdom Metazoa; phylum Chordata; class Mammalia; order Artiodactyla; family Bovidae; genus Oryx; species Oryx dammah. The sequence goes on from NW_024070207.1 coordinate 22,674,663, forward strand.
GATACTGAAATGAGATATTGGATGCCATTGACTGAAATAAGAATAGCGGGGAAATTGAAAAGCTAAGCCAGTTTGAGGTGACAAAAATGTATGTTGGGGGTCATGGATCAGATAATCCTCATAATTCTTACAATGTTGTGAGGATTGCTCACAAATAATTGCTCGGTCTCACACACATGCTAAATAGCAGAAATGGATTGAAACCTAGGTCTGTCTGACTCTACAAGCTATGCTCTTTTTGTTTATACTAGATGGCATTTTCATAGTAGTGAGTCTTTAGTATTGTGTAAGGCAATATGGTATGGCAGAGATGAATTAAAGAGGGCTCTTTTGGCCTCCCCTGGTCCAATGAACCATGTGGAGGTAGCGGAAAAGAACCTCGGTTTAGGAAATGGAAATCACAGTGAAGAACCAAATGAGAATGTGCAGAAAATAAGGCATAGGAAATCATGGAGCAGAGACTTTGAGTGCATAGCCTCCAAGTTGACTTGCTACAGAGTTGATTACACTACAGGCTTGAGAATAGGGGAGTCACACAATCTGAATATCAAATAGGAAATAGACTTGCTTTCGTGGTGGTGTTAGGGCCAAGGGCAGGCTTGCCCCAAGATGTGCCACTCTGGCATGAAGATTATTTTGAGCTGAAAACAAACAACCAAGCCCCAAAAGACTAAGGAAAAGCCTTTGAGCTTCCCCAACTGCCTAAAAGAATTTTAGAAGGCCTGTTCCAGGAAGAAGTTATGACTGTAGATAACTGTAGTGAAGTAGTAAGTATGGTAGAAAGAGAGGAACTTGGCAAAGCCCATTTGATCAGTTGTCTCTGTGTGCCATTGCATTTGGAAAGCCAAAGAAGTATTTGTTTCCCAAACATTAACTCTTTATCTTCTTGTGAATTACCTTACTTACCCTTGATGCCTCAGACCCCTACCTCCTCTTCCTTAATCCAGAATAAGTATATGTCACCTTGTCTTGATATCTTTGAAATTCTTCATACTTATGTGAATTCCCTGTTCACATGTAATAAATTTGATTTTCTCCTATTAGTCTCCCTCATGTCATTTTAATTGCCAGCCAAAAGATCTAAGAGGGGAAATAAGTGAAATCTCTCCTCCCCCAACAATGGCATTAAGGAGACAAGCATTCATTCAGCTGATCATGATTTGATTTGGGGTCTAGAGAGGAAGACACATCCGAGACGTCTAAATTTTAGGAGCTCCTTGGAATTCTTGAGAGATATTTCTTAAGATCTTTTCAGATTTTCAAATCCATGAATACCACTCTAGCATACAATGTCCCCATAAAATGTAGTGAAGTATGACTGAAAATTTTAAGGGAACCCTTTGGGTCTTTAACAGTCTTATAAATACAGTCTAAAATAATTCATAAAGCTCTTAAATCCTACCAATATTATTAAGTCACTCTGCTCTTAGATCATTTCACTTTCAGCACCATTACTTGGAAATTGGCATTCTCTGTACAGTCTTCATACAAGAAAGTTACTTAGTCCCACCCTATTCCTAAACGTTGCTATGTCATCCATTTCCAATAGAGAACAAAGCTATGTTAAAAAGCAGGCACTTAAAGAAAAAGAAAATGAAGTCTGTGGTGGCCAGTCAGACAGTTTCACTTCCTAGCTAAGTAACTCACCTCCACATAACCAGCTACAGAGAGGACATGGCCCAATTTCACGCCCCAGAACACTGACAAATGACTATGTGTCATGAACCTTCAGAATCACTTGAGAATAATTAGAACTGAGTTTCAAGCCTATGAATACTTGGTCAAGGTTGAGTATACATTAACCCTTTTGTCACTTAAGGCAAGACTATTGGCCCATGCCCTTACCTACCCACTAATCATAATTACTTATTAGGGGCCCTTCTGCTTGTAACACTCAAATCATGTCAAAAAGGGGCCGAGCATGGAACCAGCTCACTTATATGAGCATGAAAGTGTTGCCTTTTTCTTTTCAGCATGAAACCACCCAGTTATAAAATGAGCATGAAAGTGTTGCCTTTTTAAAAATTTATTTTAACATGGCACTACTCTATTACATCTGTGAAAACTCTATGCCAGTGATTTTTACCTCCCAGGCAACATTTGGTAAGACTTTGGCTGGTTCAGGGCTTCCTGGGTGGCTCAGATGGTAAAGAGTCTGCCTGCAATGCAGGAGACTGGAGTTTGATCCCTGGGTCAAGAAGATCCCCTGGAGAAGGGAATGGCAATCCACTCCATTATTATTATTTTTTTTTGAAGGATAATTGTTTTACAGAATTTTGTTGTTTTCTGTCATACCTCAACGTGAATCAGCCATAGGTATACGTATATCCCCTCCCTTTTGAACCTCCCTCCCATCTCCCTTCCCACTCCAGTATTCTTGCCTGGAGAATTTCATGGACAAAGGAGCCTGGTGGGCTACAGTCCATGGGGTTGCAAAGAGTTGGACACAACTTAGTGACTAACACTTTCACTTACGGTCGGTACAACTTGGTGAGTTTTGTTACTGGCGTCTAGTGAGTAGAAGGCAGGGATGTGGCTAAACATCCCACAATACATATGATAGTCCCCTGCAACATAGAATTACTCAGCTCAAGATGTCTGTAATGTTAAGGCTAAGAAACCTTGTCTTAGGTCAAGGGAATCATCTAATCAGGGAAAGGCCACTTACACTTTTTCCCATTAAAAACTGTGTTTGGTTCCCACTTTGTTCTTTTTGGTTCTGTCAGTCCTATGATTAAGAGAATCTACAGTTCCTACAGTAAAGGATACAGATTTTTTTCTATTTACAAACACTTCTTTTTAGTAACATTTGTCCCATGTATAAAAATTGCTATGAACTTGTTAGGTAGTTAGAATAGGGAAAAGGAGTCCAAAATGGCAGTGGCTAAAAGACAAGGGAGGGAAAAGCCCATGAAAATAGAACAAAGGAAGGTCTGAGGACCTGAGTGAGGACTTCAGGTAGAACAGCACTCCTGGCTGAGCCCAATTTGCATAGGGCAGGCCCAGGGGGAAGAAAACATATAAAAGGAGGAGCCAAGTGCTCTCTCGCTCTCTCTCTCCCACGTTCAAATGCTCTCTCTCAACTCCACCCACCCCCCCCCCCCACGTGCACTCGTGTGCTCCCCCACTCTCTTCTCTTCTTTGAGGATAGATTCTCCTGCTATCTTCTAAATAAAATAGAGGTGTAACACTGATTTGTCTTAGAGCTATGACATGGTTTGTTCAAGACCCTAGAGCTGTGATGCACCAAGGGCTTTAATGTCCGTTGCTCCAAATCACTGTTGTGATGAGACAAGAACCGAGAAGCATACACTCGCCTGACATCTATGGTGCCGTGACTCGGATTTAACCTGGCTGAAATCACCTCTGTGCAGAAGAGGACAAGCACAGCAGGAGCCCAACTCAGTGAACCTCCTGCAGTGGAAGCTGAACAGGAAGAAAACCCAGCACAGGGGAAGGCCCATCATGCTGGAAACCAGGACAGCAAAAAATGAACTCAGAAGAAAGCTCATGTGGCTTAGTCTCAGATTCCAGAAGACCTCCAGTTAAGGTAGGAGGTCCTCGCTCTGATGGCTGGAGGGACATATGCCTAACGAAATCTGAATTACTTTACAATCTCTCATTTCTTGTTTCCTCGAACCCCCTGCAGACAGGTGGGTGGCTGTGGGCGCAATTGAGGGATTCTGGAGAGGCTACTCTTTGGTATGTCCCAAAGGCACTATCTGCTGGGCCCCAGTAGCTGTTATCCAAGCTGGTGGGGGTTCTTCTGTCCCTATTCTTCTCTGTACCAAGAGTCAGGCCAATGAAAACTGTGAGCACAGGTCAGGAATTTAGCAGATTTTCCGGCAGGCTATGAAGGGGATTCCTTGGCTCGTTTTTCCCACTGCTTTTTCCTCCTGTTCTTCAGTTCTATCCTGGGACTCAAGCCTGGACAAAAAGTAAAAGGGGGATTTGTTAGGATTCAGAGAGAAGCCATGCTTTGGTGTGTGGGCCATTGCCGAGGACATTGCTGAGGACAAGGCCATGGAATGTGGTCTGGTTAGGTTTTGTGAGTGGGGTTAATTCATATGCTAATGAGTGGGAGGATCATCCCAGCCATTGGGGAACCACCCACTCCTCCATCTTTTGATAGTGGCTTGGAGCTGTCCTGCCACCTCTGGGTGTGTCTGTTGGCTTATAGATTGGGAATTAAGGTTTACTTGAATTTGACCTGTCATCTTGGACTCAATTGATTTTAACTGGTTTACGTTATGCCTTTGTGCTATGTCATTCTTTCAAAGGTTGTGATCTGCCTCCTTCCCTCCTTTTTCATGCTTTCTTCAGCCCCATCTGGGCCCACAATGTTGCCTCTACAATCTTCTGGAGGGACAACCAGAAAATAGCTGGCCTTGGGAGGGAAATACTGTATAAAATATCCAACCCCTTAATCCTACCCAGCACTGGTCATGCTGAAGACCTTGGAGATGCCCAACTCCAGTCTGGGGGTCCCAGGACATCATCATGCCTTGACCTGCCTAAGGATCTGGTCCTCAACAGGGTGTCATGCCTCAACCTGCTTGGGGATTCAATCTCTAGGAGGCTGTCATGACTCAGCTTGCCTGGGGATCTGCACCCTGACCCAGGGACGCCTGGCTCTCAGGTTGCAACAGTTCTGGGTAAGATAAGCTTCAAAAAGACTCACCCCTAGGGAAGTCCACCCACGAAAATTGAAGGAGGCCTATTAGTTTTCTTCTTTTCTTTTCCTCCCTGTCATGACTGTCTTTCAGATGGGAAATAACCAATCCACTTCCCGGCAGATGCCCTTGAGATACATCCTTGATAATTGGAAACTATTCGATCCTCTAACTCTGAGGAGGAGTCACTTAAAGTTCTTTTGTGCCACTGTGTGGCCACAATATCCACTGGGGGATGAAGAACACTGGTCTGAGAGTGGGAGTTTGAATTACAATACCTCCTGCATCTAGAATTATTCAGCAAAAGCCAAGAGAAATGGACAGAGATCCCCTATGTCCAAATTTTCTTCAAACTAAGAGATATGAAGGAACTCTGTCTTAAGTATGGGATTGTTGTACACCCTAAAAGTGAGCTTACTAGGCAAATGGTGCTAGGCACAGGCAACCAAGAGAAGGAACCCCCCATAAAGGTTCACCTCCCATGCTCCTAAGGAGACTGGAGCCTCCCATAGCTCTTGAATTGTCTGGTGCTTTTTCCTTGTAACCAAATGTGCCCCCAGATCTGGGAGCACCCCCTCCACAAAATCCAGCTCGAGTATGTCCCTTAGTTGAAACTGGAAGAGAATTCAGACCAATCCATGTCCATAAGCCCTTTTCCCTCTTAGAACTAAGACAAATCAAACAAGACCTTGGAAGCTATACAGATGACCCAGGCAAATATATAGATACATTCCAACATATTACCTTGGCCTTTGACTTGACATGGAAAGACATCATGGTCATATTTAGTCAAACTTTATCTGACCCTGAACATACTAGGGTCTTAAAGGAAGCCCGAAGGTATGCAATGGGACTTCACATATCGAGTGATAGATACCCAGTAGGAAAATCTGCAGTCCCCTCCTCTGATCCTAATTGGAATTATAATGACCCTGAGCACATATGGGAAAGAGATCATTTTCTAATCTGTGTGAAGGCAGGACTAAAAGCAGCCCAAGAAAAAGTAATCAGCTATGCCCAGGTCTCAGCAATAACTCAGGAGCCCAATGAGAACCCCATTGCCTTTCTGGAAAGGCTAAAAGAGGCCCTCCAAAAGTTTACCAATATGGACTTAGACTCTTATGAGGGACAGGTGATTTTAAAGGACAAATTCCTGTCCCAATGTGCATCAGATATCAGAATTAAGTTACAACAGCTACAGAAGCAGGACCTGCTGCCTCTTTAGATGAGATGACCCAGACAGCCACCAATACCTTTTATAATAGAGAACAGGAGAAGGAGGCCAAGGCCCAGGAGAGGGATAGAAGGAAAGAGACAAGACATGCCCGGAGGCTGGCCACCCTCCAGAGAAGCCCTATGGCAAACCCTGAGTCCTTGAAGGACAAGGCATGAGGAAAATGCCTAATCTGTAGACAGGCAGGGCATTGGGCCAAAGAGTGTCCAAACCATGACAAGTCTCCTAAAACAGCTTGCCACAAATGCCATCAACTGGGACACTAGGCGGCACTCTGCCCTTATGACCCAAGAGCTTCAAGGTCAAGCACCAAGCCTTCCCTCATGATGGTTCAAGAGGACTGAAGTGGCCCGCTCCAGCCAGCCTGCCTGTCATAGATAACCATCACAGGGCTGGAGCCAAGGGTGCAACTGGATGTGGCAGATAGGTCCGAAAATTTCTTGGTTGACACAGGGGCTACCTACTCTGTCTTAATCTCTTACTCTGGAGCCTTCACCTCCCAAACCTGTACCATTTTGGGTGCTACAAGAAAAGAAACTACTAAAAGATTCACCCAAGCACTTCTTTGTTGCTGAGATGGACAAATATTTTCCCACCAGTTTCTGGTGGTCCCTGAGTGTCCTACTCCCTTATTGGGAAGAGATATACTCACTAAATTGGAGACCACCCTTCTGATGGGAAGTTTTTCAGCCCCTAGAGCTCTACAGCTCCTGGTTACTATTTAAGAACCCATTACACCTTCTCCAATAGAGAGGAAACAAAAACTATGGGAAGACAAAATTAACCCCCAGGTGTGGGACCAGGGAATTCCTGGATGAGCCCACCAAACTGAACCAGTCATCATTGTCCTCTGAGACCCACTCGGTTTCCTAACTGGAAACAATATTCCCTCAAAAGAGAGGCTTTGGAAGGACTACAGCCTTTAATAAATAAATGCCTTGCTTGTGGGCTATTAGTCCCCACCAGTTCGCCATGTAACACCCCAATCCTCTCAGTAAAGAAAAAGGATGGAACCTGGTGAATGGTTCAAGATCTCCGGATCATAAATGAAGCTGTAGTCCCCCTCCATCCCACAGTACCCAATCCCTATGTAATCTTGGCAGAAATCCCACCCAGTGCCAAGTGGTTTATAGTCTTGGATCTCAAAGATGCATTTTTTGCATACCATTGGCTAAAGAATCCCAATATCTTTTTGCCTTTGAGTGGGAGGCTCCAGGAAAAACACACCAACAGATGACTTGGAGAGTATTACCTCGGGGGTTCAGAGACAGCCCCCACTTGTTTGGACAGGCCCTTACCCGGGATCTCCTAGATCTGGACCTGGGACCTAATGGGGAAATTTTACAATATGTAGAAGACCTACTAATCTGCTCTCCAGATGAGGAAAATGCCCAACAACATGCAATTCAGGTTTTAAACTTTTTGGCAGAGAGGGGATATAAAGTCTCCCATGCTAAGGCACAGATGGTCGAGACAAAGGTCACTTACCTGGGAGATCAGATTACACATGGGTCTAGGAGGCTGTCCTCTGATCGAGTACAAGGAATCCTCCAGTTGCCCTCACCCACGACTCGAAAAGAATTGCGAGCTTTCTTGGGGCTAACTGGATATTGTAAAATCTGGATACCCAACTATGGTCTAATTGCCCAGCCCTTATATGAAAGCTTAAAGGGACAAGATGATTCAATCCCACTGATGTGGGGAACTCCTCAAAAGAAGGCAGAGGCTACATTAAAACAAGCCTTAACTCAGGCACCTGCCTTGAGGTTGCCAGACCCAGAGAAAGCATTCCAACTTTATGTCCATGAAAGAGAGGGAATAGCCTTGGGAGTGTTAACTCAAAGGTTGGGATCTGAGCCTCAGTCTGCCGCTTACTTATCCAAGAGTCGATCCAACCGCCTGAGGCTGGCCCCCTGCCTTCGAAATCTTGCAGCTATTGCAATCATGATAGAAGATGCTTTAAAACTCTCCTTTGGAGGCAAACTAACTATTTTTACCAGCCACCAAGTAAAACAACTCCTAAATGGGAGAGGCCATTTATGGATATCTGATCAAAGAATCCTCAGATATCAAGTAATGCTGATGGAAAATCCAGGCCTCACTATATCCCCTTGTGAGATTCTTAACCCAGCCACCCTCCTGCCTACCCCCAAGGGTTCTCTCCCCTTTCATTCTTGTCTAGACACCTTGGACTACTGGACAAAACCCCAAGAGAGATTGTCAGAAGATCCTCTGACCAATCCTGAGGAAATCTGGTACACTGATGGAAGCAGCTTTGTCTTGGATGGAAAAAGAAGAGCCGGGTATGCAGTAGTCTCCAATTTTGAGACCATAGAGGCTAAGCCTCTGCCACCAGGTACTTCAGTCCAATTAGCTGAGCTCATAGCCTTGATTCGAGTAGAGCTGGGAAAAAGAAAAGGAATAGCCATTTACACTGACTCCAAGTATGCCTTTCTGGTGCTACATGCACATGTGGCTATTTGGAAAGAAAGAGGCCACTTGACCAACCCGAAGGTCTCCAATCAAATATGGTGATCAAATTCTTAGGTTCTTGGAGACAGTCCATCTGCCCACTGAGGTTTCAGTCTCCTACTGTAAAGGATACAAAAGAAGGAGCATGGAAGTGGCACGAGGGAACCAAGCAGCTCATCAGGCAGCTAAGAGAGCAACATTACAGAACCAAGACCTAATAGGGGTTGCCACCTTAATTCCACAGACTAATTTGCCAAAAACTCCTTCATATACTTAAGGTGAGACTCTTAAAGCTAAGAGTGAGGGCTTTCAAGAAGATCATATGGGGTGGTTCCAAAAGGAGGGACTCATTTTTCTGCCTGGGAACCTCCAATGGAAGTTGGTTAACTCCTTACATGCCACCACTCATTTAGGGGAAAAGGCCCTGCAAAAATTACTAAAAAGGTCGTTCAGAAAACAAGCCACCAAACAACTATAAGGCAAGTGATCTCCTCTTGTCCCACTTGCCAATTAAACAACCCCCAAAGAGCTTGAAGACCCCACCTGGCCCAAACCATCCAACGATGTGGGACCTATCCAGGAGAGGACTGGCAGATGGACTTCACCCAGATGCCAGTTTCTCAAGGGTGTAAATACCTATTAGTCATGATAGATATATTCACAGGATGGATTGAAGGCTTTCCCACCTGGAGAAGGCTGAGGAGGTGATAAATAAACTGCTCCATGAAATCATTCTAAGACTTGGTCTGCCCAGGTCATTACAAAGTGACAATGGGACATCATTTACTTCTAAGGTCCCTCAAGGGGTCTCTAAAGCATTGGGCATTACTTATTATCTCCATTGTGCCTGGAGGCCTCAATCTTCAGGAAAAATAGAAAGAGCCAATCCATTCTTAAAATCAGTGATAAAAAAGATAACCCAGGAGACTTCCCTGAGATGGAAGGAGGCTTTACCAATAGCTCTCCTCTGCACCCGTATTGCCCCTAAGGAACAAGTTGGTCTTAGTCCTTATGAGATGCTATATGGGAGACCTTTTGTTTATGTCAATGACCTTTTCCTAGATCCAGAGGTTCAGACCCTCCGGTCTTATACCATGGCCATTGGGCAATTCCAAAAGGGTATACGCTTGTGGGGTATGAACCAGGACCCAAAAGATTCTAAGGAGTCACCACTATATGTTCCAGGGACTCAAATCCTAATTAAAGTCTGGAAAGATGTGTCCCCAAAGGCTCAACTCCAGCCCACATGGAAGGGCCCCTACCCTGTAATACTTTCTACCCCCACAGCAGTCAAGGTACCAGGACATGACTCCTGGATTCACTACCAGCGAGTCAAGCCATGGAAGAAAACAGAAGAAGACACTCAATACACCTGTGAGCCCCTGGGAGATCTCAGATACCTATTTAGGACTACAAATGAATGCCATTCTAATGAACACTCCCAAAATCTGGTTTCTGGAGATAAGATTTCTCAGGATAGCTCTAAAGAGCCAACACAGCTTGACAGAGATTGTACTCCCAGACAGACAGGAGATAGATCTTCTGATCCCTGAACAAGAAGGGACTTCAGCCATCCTGGCGATGTGAATTTAGAATTGGCTAATGCCCCTACTAGTCCTTGTTATGCCATATTGATGATGCTTATGATTATTCCATGTATTATCAATTGTCTAACCTGTTTTGTCTCTGACCAGGTCAACAAGCTACAACATGCAGTGCCAGTTCAACAAAGATATAAAACTACAGCCAACCATGGAAAATGTCACCCACCCTTAGATGGACACTGCTATGAGGACTCTGAGTCTTGAGACTAACAAGAGGAGGAGGCCCAATACCCCTCACAGTCCCAGTTCAACAGGAAGTAGCCAGAAAGACCTCGACGCCCCTATTTCCAAAGAATTGGGCCTCCCATCTCTTGAGGAGGGAAGGTTAGGTAGTTAGAATAGGGAAAAGGAGTCCAAAATGGTGGTGGCTAAAAGACAAGGAAGGGAAAAGCCCGCAAAAAGAGAATAAAGGAAGGTCCGAAGACCTGAGTGAGGACTTCAGGTAGAACACCACTCCTGGTTGAGCTCAATTTGCATAGGGCCGGCCCAGGGGAAAGAAAACATATAAAAGGAGGAACCAAGTGCTCTCTCTCCCACGTGTGTACTCTGTCTCTCTCTGTCTCTCTCTCTCTCCCCACACCCCACCAGGTGCGTGCTGACACACTCCTCCACTCTCTTCTCTTCTTCGAGGATAGATTCTCCTGCTATCTTCTAAATAAAATAGAGGTGTAACACTGATTTGTCTTAGAGCTGTGACACGGTTTGTTCAAGACCTGAGAGCTGTGACATGCCGAGGGCTTTAATGTCCATCACTCCAAATCATTGTTGTGATGAGACAAGAACCAAGAAGCACACACTCGCCTGACAAACTGAGTGTGTCCCCACCAAATTCATATGTTGAAACCTTAAACCTAGCATGATGGCATTGGGAAATGGGGCCTTTGGGAGGTAATTAGGTCATGAGAGTAGAGCCCTTATAAGTTACATGGTGTCCTTATGAGAAGAGGCCAGGGGGCTGGCTCACTTCCTTTCCACCATGGAAGTCAGTCTTCTGTCTCTGTGAAGAGGGTGCTCACCTAGAATGTGGCTCCAGTGGCACCCTGATCTTGAACTTCCAGTCTCCAGAACTGTGAAAAATAAATGTTGTTTAAACCACACAGTTTATGGTATTTTGTTATAGCAGACAAATATTTTGCATCAGTTGTGCTAGTTCTGAGTTGTAGTAGAGAAAGTTGTCCCTTATAGTCCCATAACATTTGCTTTTTAGTAAGGAATACAGATCAGCAGATGAGGCTGAATGGTAAGTGCTGTGATGGCAGAAGTTGAGGTTCTCAGGGAGATTGATGTGAATTTGTTGAGACCAGGCATTTTAGAGAAACTCACCTTAGAAGTGTAACTCTTCCCTCATAGCATAACTGAGCAGGAACCTATGAGGCCTTCCTGGGAAAGGCCCCTCCCCCATGTCTTCTGCTGTAGCTCCTCTCTGAAGTACCTAGATAACAGTATCTGATGCACATTTCCTGAGCTATTTTGCAGATGCTAAAACCCCCAGCAAATGGAAGATATTAACTACTTGATGACTTAATGACCGTGGGCAAGTAGCCCCAGGCCTCCTGGGGATTGATAATGATAACCCCTGTGACACTGCCCTGTTACCTCACCATCAATCAATCAGACAATTGTGCATGAACTGATCACACATGGAGAAGGGGGATTCATTTTGGGGTTTTCTGTAAGATGTGAAAACCCTGAAGAAACTTTTTGGTCAACCAGTATATAAAAATGAGAGGCAAAGGTCCCCATCAACACCTGTCAATTTCCCTTCCCAAAGGAAGCCAACAGAGTTATAGATACCCTGCTGGCCTTGTCTTCACTTCTTTTGAATGTCTTCACATTTACATGCTGTTTATAATCTTGAGGGTTTTAAAGCATAAATTGTATCATGATATAGATACAGGTGTAAACTTTTCCCCTTTTCACTTTTGCAATATTTTCTGGAAATATTTAAATATCAGCCCATAATTTATTGGGGCTCTTATTTCACCAAAGTTCCCCAGTTCCTTTTCTGCAAAGTGGGCAGGGCAGTGGACTGCCCACTAAAGATGCAGTGGATTGTGGGATGATGAGGAAACTAATGAGAACTCCTTAGCTGAGGGTTACATACAGACCATCTATATCTGAGACCTCCTCCCCTAGACCACCATCTGCAACCCAAAGCATTTTTCCTTTCCAATTTTTACCCAAGCCCATTAGGCTGCATATTTTTGTCTGCTCCGCCCCTCAGGAATGTCTTTGATGTTTACCTTAATTGTGATTTCATTTGTATAAATGTACCTAAGGAGGGGAAAGGTAGGGAGCTCCCAGTGGGACTGGCCCCAGGACCTGCCCACTCCCTTTTGTCAGCTATGCTTCAGAGGAAACACAATTGGTTGCTTTTAGGTGTAATTTAAATGATAATCAGGCTTTTAGAAAGAAGGCCAGGAAAGGAATTTGGGATATTTTCAAAAAAGTGAAATGCAGTTAACAGGAAGCAGAGAGTAGAGGCACCTGGCTGGGCAAGCCCACAGTAAAATAACATATGTTTGAAAAGCCCTAGGCACAGAGGGGATTTATTTGAATTGTTAACTATATTATGGTTTTTTTTTTTCTTCCTGTCTTTGAAGGTTTTATTGGTGTATGTTTATAGGATCAAGAGAACAGGCAATCTGAATTACCATTTGAAAAAATTATCTGCAACACCATGTTTTGCCTTAAAATTTTTATTAAAGGTGGTATGTCTTCATCCCTCCAGATGACCACAAAGCAGATATGGATATCAACTTTTGTTTGTTTTCAGCCAAAAATGGGGTGGACTAAGGCAGGTATGATTGTTAGGGGAAGCACACTGACTGAAACCCGCCCACCCTGGCCAGGCACCATAGTAACCATTTGCATGAGTTGTTTTAAGACAGGAGGTCCTCGTAAGGAACGTGGAACTAATAAGCCATCACCAACTGGAAGAGTTCAAGAAAGGTCAAAAAGAGACACCACGTATCCGACCACCTTCCAGAATCCTTTTCTCTGGCATCCATATTGGCTGAACAAGGTGTGCACCACATGACTGGCTAAAGACAACCTGGAAACTAATCCCATCACCATAAAACCTGAGACTGGGAACCACGTGGCAGAGCTGTTCTCCTGGGTTCCCTTACCCTACTGCTCTCCACCTGGGTGCCCTTTCCCAATAAAATCTCTTGGTTTGTCAACACATGTGTCCCCTCGGACAATTTATTTCTGAGTGTTAGACAAGAGCCCAGTTTCAGGCCCTGGAAGGGGTCCCCCTTCCTGCAACATAATCACTGGAGAGGGAGATGGTTCAAAGTCCCCTGGGAAATTCTAAGCATTGACTGAGGAGAGACAAGAACATGAAGAGCAGTTTAGTTCAGTTGCTCAGTCTTGTCTGACTCTTCATGACCCCATGGACTGTACCCTGCCAGGCTCCTCTATCCATGGGGATTCTCCAGGCAAGAATACTGGAGTGGGTTGCCATGCCCTCCTCCAAGGGATCTTCCAAACCCAGGGGTCGAACCCAGGTGCCCTGCATTGCAGGCAGATTCTTTACTGTCTGAGCTCCCAGTATGTAGGAGAAAGAAAAAAAGGTAATTGGATCAAGCAACACAGGAGCTAGAACAGAAAACAGGCAAAAAATGAGAGGGCTCAGTCAATCTGCTCAGGGTCAGGAATACAAAAACCTAAAGTGAAAGTGAAACTCACTCAGTCATGCCTGACTGTGACCCTGTCAACTATACAGTCCAAAAAACTGGAGTGGGTAGCTGTTCCCTTCTCCACACCTTGTGACTCTCCTCCTTTGTGCATGCTAAGTCACTCCAGTCATGTCTCTTTGTAACTCCATGGACTATATAGCCTATCAGGTTCCTCTGTACATGGGATTTCCCAGGCAAGAATATTGGAATGAGTTGCCATTTCCTCTTCCAGGGGACCTCCTGACCCAGGGATCAAACCTGGATTTAAGTCTGTGGCATTGGCAGGTGATTCTTTACCACTAGCGCCACCTGGTGACTCCCCTCCACCAAATAGACTGCCAGCATTACTGCACCAAACTGGTCCACTCACCTACGTGCAATAATGCCAATCTTCTGACACCTGGTGGTGGTGGAGGTAAGTGCAATGTTTATTGTGAGATGTGCAAGGGCAGCGAACGCTCAATACACCCCAACTCCCCAGTGGGTTTCAGGGAATTTTTTTAAGGGCAAGGTGATGGAGGGGAGTCACCAGGTGGCACTAGTGGTAAAGAACCTACCTGCCAATGCAGGAGACTTAAGAGATGCGGGTTCCATCCTTGGGTCAGGAAGATCCCCTGGAGGTGGAAATGGCAACGCACTCCAGTATTCTTGCCTGGGAAATCCCATGGACAGAAGAACCTGGCAGGCTATATTCCATGGGGTCATATAGAGTCAGACATAACTGGTGCACTTAGCACACATGAGGGAGGGGAGTCACAGGGTGTATGAACAATTTATGCACAATTCTGATTAGTTGATGGTGAGGTAACAGGGTGATATCACAGGGATTAATATTATCAGTCTTTAGCTCCACTGGGTCTAGGGACTACATAAGTGCTCATGGTCATCAAGTAATTAATGTCTTCTATTTGGTGGGAGTTTTGGCATTTGCAAAGCAACTCAGGAAATATGCATCAGATACTGGTATCTAGATACTTCAGGGAGGAACTGAAGATTCTGTGACCGTCATGGGACTGATCTACTGTTAAAATTCTTACCAGTTATCCTGGACCAATTGCTATTTTTGTTGCTACATGTTCTCATCCTTCCAATTATTAATTCTTGAGCCAGGTTTTTGTGACCCAAGGGAGGTCTGGGAGACTACAGCTTTTTTACACAGAGGCAGGCAGAAGAGATGGAGGGATGGATCTGTCCCAAGAAGGTCCCATAAGATCCTGCTCAGTTACATCAGTGGACCAAGTTGACTAACCAAGGAAGATGATTGGCAAGAAAGGGCCACTATTGAGATGTGACGTTACTGACTAGTTGTACCAAAATTGCTTGATCTTAGCTTTGAAGAACTCTAAGAATCCTACCAAAGTGAGTTGAGAAGAGCATAATCTTAGTGACATATATTAAAGGTTACAGGGTGAAGCATAGCAATGAGTGGTCAGTTCTCAGATATAGGATTTGATCTATATTCTTCTACGTCTCCTAGGTATTTAGCTATCCTTATGTAGAGTTGAGAATCCAAGTTATATCTGTACCTTGTATTCTTCTGGGCCATTTACTGCTTCAAAGGGAAGTAGCTATAGTTATAATAAGAAAACAGTCCATTTTTGTTGGAGTGAATGGAGAGAGGAGTGAATATGGACAGTACCTATAACAAGAGTGTTGTGAGACTAAAGAGCCTTAACATTAGTGGGAACTCTGTGAAAATGCTCTTCAGTTTCTTGAGGAGATGGGTTGACATGGAAATGGGTGCCCATCTTTTCCAGGTATCTCTTTTATAAAGACTCCTCATTGGGATGCCATGGGTTTGCTTGTGTTTTTGTTTGTTTGTTTAATTAGAAGATAATTACTTTATAATATTGTGATGGTTTCTGCCATACATCAATGTGAATTTGCCATAGGTATACATATGTCCCCTCCCTCTTCAACCTCCCTCCCACCCCATGCTACCCCTCTAGGTTGTCACAGAATACCAGCTTTGGGTTCCCTGCATCATACAGCAAACTCACACTGGCTATCCACTTCATATATGGTAATGTATATGTTTCAATGTTATTCTCTCATATCATCCCACTGTCTCCTTCCCCCACTGTGTCCAAAAATCTGTTCTTTATGTCTGTGTCTCCTTTGCTGCCCTGAAGTTAGGATCATCAGTACTATCTTTATAGATTCTACTTTTTTTGTTGACTATGAGGGCTACTCCATTTCTTCTAATGGACTCTTGCCCACAGTAGTTAGGAATGTTAGGTCCATGAATCAAGGTAAATTGGAAGTGGTCAAACAGGAGAAAGCAAGAGGGAATATTGCCATTTTAGGAATCAGTGAACTAAAATGGACTGGAATGGGTGAATTTAACTCAGATGACCATTATATATAACTACTGTGAGAAAGAATCCATTAGAAGAAATGGAGTAGCTCTCATAGTCAACAAAAAAAGTCCAAAATGTAGTACTTGGATGCAGTCTCAAAAATGACAAAATGATCTTTGTTCATTTCAAAGGCAAACCATTCAATATCACAGTAATCCAAGTTTATGTCCCCAAGCAGTAATGCTGAAGTTGAATGAGTTCACTAAAACTCACGTCCACCGAATAGGTGATGCCATCCAGCCATCTCAACCTCTGTCGTCCCCTTTTCCTCCTGCCCCCAATCCCTCCCAGCATCAGAGTCTTTTCCAATGTGTCAACTCTTCACATGAGGTAGCCAAAGTACTGGAGTTTCAGTTTTAGCATCATTCCTTCCAAAGAACACCCAGGGCTGATCTCCTCTAGAATGGACTGGGTGGATCTCCTTGCAGTGCAAGGGACTCTCAAGAGTCTTCTTCAACACTACAGTTCAAAAGCATCAATTCTTCCACACTCAGCTATCTTCACAGTCCAACTCTCACATCCATACATGACTACTGGAAAAACCATAGCCTTGACTAGATGGACATTTGTTGGCAAAGTAATGTCTCTGCTTTTGAATATGCTATCTAGATTGGTCATAACTTTTCTTCCAAGGAGTAAGCGTCTTTTAATTTCATGGCTGCAGTCACCATCTGCAATGATTTTGGAACCCTGCCAAAGTCTGCCACTGTTTCCACTGTTTCCCCATCTATCTGCCATAAAGTGATGGGACCAGATGCCATGATCGTTTTCTGAATGTTGAGCTTTAGGCCAACTATTTCACTCTCCTCTTTCACTTTCATCAAGAGGCTTTTTAGTTCCTCTTCACTTTCTGCCATAAGGGTGGTGTCATCTGCATATCTGAGGTTATTGATATTTCTCCCGGCAATCTTGATTCCAGCTTGTGTTTCTTCCAGTCCAGCGTTTCTCATGATGTACTCTGCATATAAGTTAAATAAGCAGGGTGACAGTATACAGCCTTGACGTACTCCTTTTCCTATTTGGAACCAGTCTGTTGTTCCATGTCCAGTTCTAACTGTTGCTTCCTGACCTGCATATAGGTTTCTCAAGAGGCAGGTCAGGTGGTCTGGTATTCCCATCTCTTTCAGAATTTTCCACAGTTTATTGTCATCCACACAGTCAAAGGCTTTGGCATAGTCAATAAAGCAGAAATAGATGTATTTCTGGAACTCTCTTGCTTTTTCCATGATCAGCAGATGTTAGCAATTTGATCTCTGGTTCCTCTGCCTTTTCTAAAACCAGCTTGAACATCAGGAATTTCACTTTTCATGTATTGCTGAAGCCTGGCTTGGAAAATTTTGAGCATTACTTTACTAGCCTGTGAGATGAGTGCAATTGTGAGGTAGTTTGAGCATTCTTTGGCATTTCCTTTCTTTGGAATTGGAATGAAAACTGACCTTTTCCAGTCCTGTGGCCCCTGCTGAGTTTTACAAATTTGCTGGCATATTGAGTGCAGCACTTTGACAGCATCATCTTTCCGGATTTGGAATAGCTCAACTGGAATTCCATCACCTCCGCTATCTTTGTTCATGGTGATGCTTTCTAAGGCCCACTTGACTTCACATCCCAGAATGTCTGGATCTAGGTCAGTGATCATATCGTCCTGATTATCTGGATCATGAAGCTCTTTTTTGTATAGTTCTTCTGTGTAATCTTGCCACCTCTTCTTAATATCTTCTGCTTCTGTCAGGTCCATAACATTTCTGTCCTTTATCGAGCCCATCTTTGCATAAAATATTCCTTGGTATCTCTAATTTTCTTGAAGAGATCTCTAGTCTTTCTCATTCTGTTGTTTTCCTCTATTTCTTTGCATTGATGGCTGAGGATGGTTTTCTTCTCTCTCCTTGCTATCCTTTGGAACTCTCCATTCAGACGGTTATATCTTTCCTTTTCTCCTCTGCTTTTTGCTTCTCTTCTTTTCACAGCTATATGTAAGGCCTCCTAAGACAGCCATTTTCTTTTCCATGGGAATGGTCTTGATCCTTGTCTCCTGTACAATGTCATGAACCTCCGTCCATAGTTCATCAGGCAGGCACTCTGTCTATCAGATCTAGTCCCTTAAATCTATTTCTCACTTCCACTGTATAATCATAAGGGATTTGATTTAGGTCATACCTGAATGGTCTAGTGGTTATCCCCACTTTCTTCAATTTAAGTCTGAATTTGGCAATAAGGAACACATGATCTGAGCCACAGTCAGCTCCTGGTCTTGTTTTTGTTGACTGTATAGAGCTTCTCCATCTTCGGCTGCAAAGAATATAATCAATCTGATTTTGGTGTTGACCATCTGGTGATGTCCATGTGTAGAGTCTTCTCTTGTGTTATTGGATGAGGGTGTTTACTATGACCAGTGTGTTCTCTTGGGAAAACTACTAGCCTTTGCCCTGCTTCATTCCGCATTCCAAGACCAAATTTGCCTGTTACTCCAGGTGTTTCTTGACTTCCTACTTTTGTATTCCAATCCCCTATAATGAAAAAGATCTCTTTTTTGGGGTGTTAGTTCTAAAGGTCTTGTAGATCTTCATAGAACCGTTTAACTTCAGCTTCTTCACCATTACTGGTTGGGGCATAGGCTTAGATTACCGTGATATTGAATGGTTTGCCTCGGAAATGAACAGAGATCATTCTGTCGTTTTGGGGATTGCATCCAAGTACTGTGTTTCAGACTCTATTGTTGACCATGATGGCTACTCCATTTCTTCTAAGGGTTTCTGCCCACAGTAGTAGATATAATGGTCGTCTGAGTTAAATTCACCCATTCCAGTCCATTTTAGTTCACTGATTCCTAGAATGTCGATGTTCACTCTTGCCATCTCTTGTTTGACCATTTCCAATTTGCCTTGATTCATGGACCTGACATTCCAGGTTCCTATGTGATATTGCTCTTCACCGCATCGGACCTTGCTTCTATCACCAGTCACATCCACAACTGGGTATTGTTTTTGCTTTGGCTCCACCCATTCATTCTTTCTGGATTTATTTCTCCACTGATCTCCAGTAGCATATTGGGCACCTACCGACCTGTGGAGTTCCTGTTTCAGTATCCTATCATTTTGCCTTTTCATACTGTTCATGGGGTTCTCAAGGCAAGAAAACTGAAGTGGTTTGCCATTCCCTTCTCCAGTGGACCACATTCTGTCAGACCTCTCCACCATGACCCTCCCATCTTGGGTGGCCTCACATGGCATGGCTTAGTTTCATTGAGTTAGACAAGGCTGTGGTCTGTGTAATCAGATTGGCTAGTTTTCTGTGATTATGGTTTCAGTGTGTCTGCCCTCTGATACCCTCTTGCAACACGTACTGTCTTACTTGGGTTTCTCTTACCTTGGACGTGGGGTATCTCTTCACAGCTGCTACAGCAAAGTGCAGCTGCTGCTTCTTACATTGGATGAGGGGTATCTCCTCACAGCTGCCCCTCCTGACCTTGAACACAGAGTAGCTCCTCTTGGCCCTCCTTTGCCCATGCAGCCGCTGCTGCTTGGGCGTGGGGTAGATCTTCTCAGCCACTGCCCCTGACCTTGGACCTGGGGTAGCTCCTCTTAGCCGCTCCTGTGCCGACACAGCCTGGCACTCTCAGTTGCCCCCCCTTGACCTTGGGCAAGGGGTAACTCCTCTCGGCCACGCTTCTGCGCGGTCCGTCACAGCGAGTGTGCTTCATTCAGGTCATTCATGTATAATCGTAAATCCCTTATGATTATACAGTAGAAGTGATAAATAAATTCAAGGCATTAGATCTGATAGACAGAGTGCCTGAAGAACTATGGATGGAGGTTCATGACATTGTACAGGAGGCAGTGATCAAGACTATCCCAAGAAAAAGAAATGCAAAAAGGCAAAATGGTTGTCTGAGGAGGCCTTACAAATAGATGAGAAAAGAACAGAAGCTAAAGGCAAAAGAGAAAAGGAAAGATATACCCATTTGAATGCAGAGTTCCAAAGAATAGCAAGGAGAGATAAGAAAGCCTTCCTCAGTGATCAATGCAAAGAAATAGAGGGAAATAATAGAATGGGACAGACTAGATATCTCTTCAATAAAGTTAGAGATACCAAGGGAACATTTCATGCAAAGATGGGCACAATAAAGGATAGAAATGGTATGGACCTAATAGAAGCAGAAGATATTAAGAGGTGGCAACAATACACAGAAGCACTATACAAAAAAGATCTTCATGACTCAATAAACAAAATGGTGTGATCACTCACCTAATGGCAGGTATCCTGGGATGCAAAGTCAGGTGGGCCTTAGGAAGAATCACTACAAACAAAGCTAGTGAAGGTGATGGAATTCCAGTTGAGCTACTTCAAATCCTAAAAGATGATGCTGTGAAAGTGCTGCAGTCAATATGCCAGCAAATTTGAAAACTCAGCAGTGGCCACAGGACTTGAAAAGGTCAGTTTTCATTCCAATCCCAAAGAAAGGCAATGCCATAAATGTTCAAGCTACTGCACAATTACACTCATCTCACACACTAGCAAAGGAATGCTCAAAATTCTCCAAGCCAGCGTTCAATAGTACATGAACCATGAACTTCTGGATGTTCAAGCTGTATTTAGAAAAGGCAGAGGAACCAGAGATCAAATTGCCAACATCCATCAGTTGGATCATCAAAAAAGCAAGACAGTTCCAAAAAAAAAAAAAAAAACCTCTGCTTTATTGACTATGCCAAAGATTTTGACTGTGTGGATCACAACAAACTGTGGAAAATTCTGAAAAAGATGGTAATACCAGACCACCTGACCTGTCTCTTGAGAAACCTATATGCAGGTCAGGAAGCAACAGTTAAAACCGGACATGGAACAACAGACCAGTTCCAAATAGGGAAAGGAGTACATCAAGGCTGTATATTGCCACCCTACTTGTTTAACTTATGTGCAGAGTACATCATGTGAAATGCCAGGCTGGATGAAGCACAATCTGTAATCAAAATTGCAGGGAGAAATATCAATCACCTCAGATATGCAGATGACACCACCCTTATGGCAGAAAGTGAAGAAGAACTAAAGAGCCTCTTGATTACAGTGAAAAGGAGAGTGAAAAAGTTGGCTTAAAACTCAACATTCAGAGGTGGTCCTAAGATGGCAGAGGAATAGGATGGGTAGACCACTTTCTCTGCAACAAATTCATCGAAAGAACATTTGAACGCTGAGAAAATACCACAGAACAACTTCTGAACGCTGGCAGAGGACATCAGGCACCCAGAGAGGCAGCCCATTGTCTTCAAAAGTAGGTAGGACAAAATATAAAAGATAAAAAGAGAGACAAAAGAGGTAAGGATGGAGATCTGTCCTGAGAAGGGAGTCTTAAAAAAGAAAGAAGTTTCCAAACACCAGGAAACATTATCTCCAGTGGGTCTGTGGTGAGCCTTGGAACCACAGAGGGCAAAATAAACGGGAGGAAAAATAAATAAATAATTAAAACCTACAGATTATGTGCCTAACAGCAACTCCCAGTGGAGCAGCAGTCCCACTAGCAAGAGGGGGCAGGACAGGGAGGAGCAGGCTGCATTGCTTTGGTTAAGGATCGGGCCTGAATGCCCTGAAGGCAATTTGAGGGAACTAGCTTGAGATAGCTGGAGAAGGTGATGGCATCCCACTCCAGTACTCTTGCCTGGAAAATCCCATGGACAGAAAAGCCTGGTAGGCTACAGTCTATGGGGTTGTGAAGAGTCGGACACGACTGAGAGACCTCACTTTCACTTTTCATTTTCACGCATTGGAGAAGGAAATGGCAACCCACTCCAGTGTTCTTGCCTGGAGAATCCCAGGGACGGTGGAGTCTGGTTGGCTGTCATCTATGGGGTCGCACAGAGTCGGACACAACTGAAGCGACTTAGCAGCAGTAGCAGCAGCAGCTTGAGATAGCAGCCCAGACTGTGGGATAGCTATCCCTCAAAAAGGCAAAAAGCCCTACCCTAAGACACCGCCAGGCACACTCACAGAACAAAGGACTGAGCAGAGCTAGCGGGCTGTGGACCAGCCCATTGCCCGCCAGAGACAGGCAGGTGAGTGCAGCCAGAGCTGGAGGCAGGCAATTGCGGCCCCAAAGAGGCATCTTATACCAAAATGCAAGCAGAAATCGTTGCTAACTAAGACTTCTGGGGTTTCTGGATGGTTGACATCTGCCGGGAGGGTCGCAGCTGGAGATCAGCTCCCCAGAAGAGTCACACCCAGAAAACTGAGTGGCTGGGATGGGGGTGGGGATAAGCCAAAGTCCCCAGCTGGGGGCGACAGCACTCGTCAAGCACCTTGTCACCTGAGCTGCTCGGACCTAGGATGGCACAAAACGCAGGCCCAACTAAGTCTGCGCCTTTGTGGAGTGCCCGAGAACCTGAACCTGAGTGGCTTAGACCTGGGAAGTGCAGGAAAACCAGGGCCCACATCAGACAGTTCCCAGCAGAGCAACCTAGAGTCTGAGCAGTGTAGACTGGGAAAGCACACACGCTGTGAGTGGGGGCAAACCCAGTGTGGCTGAATCACTGTGAGCACACACCAGTGAGATTTGTTTGCAGCGTCCCTCCCTCCCCAAAGCAGGACTGAACAAGCAAGCCTAAAAAAGAAAAAGTGACCACCACTGTGCCCCTTGTGTCATGGCAGAAATTAGACACTGAAGAGACCAGCAAACAGAAGAAGTTAAAATAAACAGAGGAAACCGATTGGAAGTGACAGGTGCGATAGATTAAAACCCTGTAGTTAGCACCGACTACATAGGAAGGGGCCTATACACATTGAGAAGTACAAGCTGGACCAAAGAACTATCTGAAAATGAACTGACCCCACACTGTCTGCAAACGCTCTAGAGAAAGTCTTAGATATATATTTACTATTATCATTTTTTTAATTTAATAAAAAATCTTAATATTTTTATTATTTTAAGTCCCTATTACTCCTTTAATTTTCATTTTTATAACCTACTATTACCTTGCAAAAGAAATAAAGAAAGACCCTATTTTTAAAGCAAACTTCATATATATATTTTATAATTTTTGTGAATTAGTGTTTTTTGTTGTTGTTGTTAATGTTGTATTTTTGAGAATTTAACCTCTACTCTAGATTTTTAATCTTTGCTTTTTGGTATTTGTTATTAAGTTTGTACCTTTAAGACCTCAATCTTCAGTAGCCATTTTTACTTGGGAGTGAGATCACTGGCCTGATTGCTCTCTCCCTCTTTTCACTCTCCTTTTACTCCACGAGGTCACCTCTATCTCCCCCCGCCCCCTTTTTTTCTTTACCCAATTCTGTGAATTTCTTGTGTGTTCCGGGCTGTGGAGAACACTTAGGGAACTGATTACTGGCTGGATCTGCCTCTCTCTTTTTGATTCCCCCCTTTATCCTCTTGGCCACCCCTGTCTCCTTCCTCCCTCTTCTCTTCTCTGTGTAACTCCATGAACATCTCTGAGGGATCCAGACTGTTGAGAGCACATAGGGAAATGATTACTGGCTAGCTTGCTCTCGCCCCTTTTGATTCCCCCTCTTCTCTTCCTGGTCACCTAATCTCCCTCCTCCCTCTTCTCTTCTCCATGTAACTCTATGTACCTCTCCAGTGTCCCTCACTGTGGAGAAACTTCTCATCTTTAACCTAGATGTTTTAACATCGGTGCTGTATAGATGGAGAAGTCTTGAGGCTACTGAAAGAATAAGACTGAAAACCAGAGGCAGGAAGCTTAAGTCCAAATCCTGAGAACACTAGAGAACTCCTGACTCCAGGGAACATTCAGTTCAGTTTAGTTCAATTCAGTTGCTCAGTCGTGTCCGACTCTGCGACCCCATGAATCACAGCACGCCAGGCCTCCCTGTTCATCACCATCTCCCGGAGTTCACTAAGACTCATGTCCATCGAGTCCGTGATGCCATCCAGCCAACTCATCCTCGGTCGTCACTTTCTCCTCCTGCCCCCAATCCCTCCCAGCATCAGAGTCTTTTCCAAAGAGTCAACTCTTCGCATGAGGTGGCCAAAGTACTGGAGTTTCAGCTTCAGCATCATTCCTTCAAAAGAAATCCCAGGGTTGACCTCCTTCAGAATGGACTGGTTGGGTCTCCTTGCAGTCCAAGGGACTCTCAAGAGTCTTCTCCAACACCACAGTTCAAAAGTATCAATTCTTCGGTGCTCAGCCTTCTTCACAGTCCAACTCTCACATCCATACATGACCACAGGAAAAACCATAGCCTTGACTAGGTGCACCTTAGTCAGCAAAGTAATGTCTCTGCTTTTGAATATGTTATCTAGGTTGGTCATAACTTTTCTTCCAAGGAGTAAGTGTCTTTTAATTTCATGGCTGCAGTCATCATCTGCAGTGATTTTGGAGCCCAAAAAATAAAGTCTGACACTGTTTCCACTGTTTCCCCATCTATTTCCCATGTGGTGATGGGACTGGATGTCATGATGTTCGTTTTCTGAATGTTGAGCTATAAGCCAACTTTTTCACTCTCCTCTTTCACTTTCATCAAGAGGCTTTTTAGTTCCTCTTCACTTTCTGCCGTAAGGGTGGTGTCATCTGCATATGTGAGGTTATTGATATTTCTCCCGACAATCTTGATTCCAGCTTGTGTTTCTTCCAGTCCAGGGTTTCTCATGATGTACTCTGCATGTAAGTTAAATAAGCAGGGTGACAATATACAGCCTTGACGGACTCCTTTGCCTATTTGGAACCAGTCTGTTGTTCATGTCCAGTGCTAACTGTTGCTTCCTGACCTGTATACAGATTTCTCAAGAGGCAGGTTAGGTGGTCTGGTATTCCCATCTCTCTCAGAATTTTCCACAGTTTATTGTGATCCACACAGTCAAACGCTTTGGCATAGTCAATAAAGCAGAAATAGATATTTTTCTGGAAATCTCTTGCTCTTTCCATGATCCAGCGGATGTTGGTAATTTGATCTCTAATTCCTCTGCCTTTTCTAAAACCAGCTTGAGCATCGAGAAGTTCACGGTTCACATATTGCTGAAGCCTGGCTTGGAGAATTTTGAGCATTACTTTACTAACATGTGAGATGAGTGCAATTCTGCGGTAGTTTGAGCATTCTTTGGCATTGCCTTTCTTTGAGATTGGAATGAAAACTGACCTTTTCCAGTCCTGTGGCCACTGCTGAGTTTTACAAATTTGCTGGCATATTGAGTTTAGCACTCTCACAGCATCATCCCTCAGGACTTGAAACAGCTCTACTGGAATTCCATCACCTCCACTAGCTTTGTTCATAGTGATGCTTTCTAAGGCCCACTTGACTTCACATTCCAAGATGTCTGGCTTTAGATGAGTGATCACATCATCATGATTATCTGGGTCATGAAGATCTTTTTTGTATAGTTCTCCTGTGTATTCTTGCCACCTCTTCTTAATATCTTCTGCTTCTGTTAGGTCCAGACCATTTCTGTCCTTTATCGAGCCCATCTTTGCATGAAATGTTCCCTTGGTATCTCTAATTTTCTTGAAGAGATCTCTAGTCTTTCCCATTCTGTTCTTTTCCTCTATTTCTTTGCATTGATCGCTGAAGAAGGCTTTCTTATCTCTTCTTGCTATTCTTTGGAACTCTGTATTCAGATGCTTATATCTTTCCTTTTCTCCTTTGCTTTTTGCCCCTCTCTTTTTCACAGCTATTTGTAAGGCCTCCCCAGCCAGCCATTTTGCTTTTTTGCATTTTACAGAATGATCTCTGTTCATCTCCAAGGCAAACCATTCAATATCACAGTAATCCAAGTCTATGCCCCAACCAGTAATGCTGAAGAAGCTGAAGTTGAACGGTTTTATGAAGACCTACAAGACCTTTTAGAACTAACACTCAAAAAAGATGTCCTTTTCATTATAGGGGACTGGAATGCAAAAGTAGGAAGTCAAGAAACACCTGGAGTAACAGGCAAATTTGGCCTTGGAATGCAGAATGAAGCAGGGCAAAGACATAGAGTTTTGCCAAGAAAATGCACTGGTCATAGCAAACACCCTCTTCCAACAACACAAGAGAAGACTCTATACATGGACATCACCAGATGGTCAACACCGAAATCAGATTGATTATATTCTTTGCAGCCAAAGATGGAGAAATTCTATACAGTCAACAAAAATAAGACCAGGAGCTGACTGTGGCTCAGATCATGAACTCCTTATTACCAAACTCAGACTCAAATTGAAGAAAGTAGGGAAAACTGCTAGACCATTCAGGTATGACCTAAATCAAATCCCTTATGATTATACAGTGGAAGTGAGAAATAGATTTAAGGGCCTAGATCTGATAGATACAGTGCCTGATGAACTATGGAATGAGGTTCATGCCATTGTACAGGAGACAAGGATCAAGACCATCCCCATGGAAAAGAAATGCAAAAAAGCAGGGAACATTAATCAATAGGAACTCATCAAATGCCTCCATACCTACACTGAAACCAAGCACCATCAAAGGGCCAACAAGCTCCAGAGCAAGACATACCATGAAAATTCTCCAGCAACACAGGAACATAACCCTGAGCCTCAATATACAGGCTGCCCAAAGTTACACCAAATCCATTGACATATCAATATTCATTACTGGATACTTCATTGCACTCCAGAGAGAAGAAATCCAACTCCACCAGCCAGAACACTGACACAAGCTTCCCTAACCAGGAAACCTTGACAAGCCACCCGTACAACCCCACCCACAGGGAGGAACCTCCACAATAAAGAGGACCCCAAACACAACAATATAAACAAGATCAAAAGGCAGAGAATAACCCAGCAGGTAAAGGAACAGGATAAATCCCACCAAACAAAATAGGAAGAGATAGGGAATCTACCTGATAAAGAATTCTGAATAATGATAGTGAAAATGATCCAAAACCTTGAAAACAAATTGGAGTTACAGATAAATAGCCTGGAGACAAGGATCAAGAAGATGTAAGAAGGTTTAACAGGGACCTAGGAGAAATAAAAAAGAGACAATATAATGAATAATGCCATAAATGAGATCAAAAACACTCTGGAAGGAACCAAGAGTAGAATAACGGAGGCAGAAGATAGGATAAGTGAGGTAGACGATAGAATGGTAAAATAAATGAAACAGAGAGGAAAAAATAAAAACAAACTAAAAGAAATGAGGACAACCTCAGAGACCTCTGGGACAATGTTAAATGCCCCAACATTTGAATCATAGGAGTCCCAGAAGAAGACAAAAAGAAAGACCATGAGAAAATACTAGAAGAGATAATAGTTGAAAACTTCCCTAAAATGGGTAAGGAAATAAGCACCCAAGTCCAAGAAACCCAGAGAGTCCCAAACAGGATACACCCAAGACAAAACACCCCAAGACACATATTAATCAAATTAACAAAGGTCAAACACAACAAACAAATATTAAAAGCAGTAAGGCAAAAACAACAAATAACACACAAGGGGATTCCCATAAGGATAACAGCTGATCTTTCAATACAAACTCTTCAGGCCAGGAGGGAATGGCAGGACATACTTAAAGTGATGAAAGAAAATAACCTACAGCCCAGATTACTGTGCCCAGCAAGGATCTCATTCAAATATGAAGGAGAAATCAAAAGCTTTACAGACAAGCAAAAGCTGAGAAAATTCAGCACCACCATACCAGCTCTCCAACAAATGCTAAAGGATCTTCTCTACACAGGAAACACAGGAAGGGTGTATAAACTCGAACCCAAAACAACAAAGTAAATGGCAATGGGATCATACTTATCAATAATTACCTTAAATGTAAATGGGTTGAATGCCCCAACCAAAAGACAAAGACTGGCTGAATGGATACAAAAACAAGACCCCTATATATGCTGTCTACAAGAGACCCACCTCAAAGCAAGGGACACATACAGACTGAAAGTGGAGGGCTGGAAAAAGATATTCCACACAAATAGAGACCAAAAGAAAGCAGGAGTAGCAATACTCATATCAAATAAAGTAGACTTCAAAACAAAGGCTGTGAAAAGAGACAAAGAAGGACACTACATAATGATCAAAGGATCAATCCAAGAAGAAGATATAACAATTATAAATATATGCGCACCCAACATAGGACCACCACAGGATGTAAGACAAATACTAACATGTATGAAAGGGGAAATACAATAACGCAATATAGTGGGAGACTTTAATACCCCACTCACACCTATGGATAGATCAACTAAACAGAAAATTAACAAGGAAACACAACTTTAAATGATACAATAGACCAGTTAGACCTAATTGATATCTATAGGACATTTCACCCTAGAACAATGAATTTCACCTTTTTCTCAAGCACACACGGAACCTTCTCCTGGATAGATCATATCCTGGGCCATAAATCTAGCCTTGGTAAATTCAAAAGAATTGAAATCATTCCAAGCATCTTTTCTGACCACAATGCAGTAAGATTAGATGTCAATTACTGGAGAAAAATAATTAAAAATTCCATCATATGGAGGTTGAACACCACGCTGCTGAATAAGCAACAAATCACAGAAGAAATCAAAAAAGAAATCAAAATATGCATAGAAATGAATGAAAATGAAAACACAACAACCCAAAAACTATGGGACACTGTAAAAGCAGTGCTAAGGGTAAGGTTCATAGCAATACAGGCATACCTCAAGAAACAAGAAAAAAGTGAAATAAATAACCTAACTTTACACCTAAAGCAACTAGAAAAAGAAGAAATTATGAACCCCAGCATTAGTAGAAGGAAACAAATCTTAAAAACTTGGGCAGAAATAAATGCAAAAGAAACTAAAGAGACCACAGCAAAAGTCAACAAAACCAAAAGCTGGTTCTTTGAGAAGTTAAATAAAATGGACAAACCATTAGCCAAATTCATCAAGAAACAAAGGGAGAAAAATCAAATCAATAAAATTAGAAATGAAAATGGAGAGATCACAACAGACAACACAGAAATACAAAGAATCATAAGAGACTATTAACAGCAACTATATGCAAATAAAACGGACAACTTGGAAGAAATGGACAAATTCTTAGAAAAGTACAACTTTCCAAAATTGAACCAGGAAGAAATAGAAAATCTTAAGAGACCCATCACAAACACAGAATTGAAACTGTAATCAGAAATCTTCCAACAAACAAAAGCCCAGGACCAGACAGCCTCACTGCTGAATTCTACCAAAAATTTAGAGAACTAAGAACTACCTTACTCAAACTCTTCCAGAAAATTGCAGAGGAAGGTAAACTTTCAAACTCATTCTATGAGGCCACCATTACCCTAATACCAAAACCTGAAAAATACGCCACAGAAAAAGAAAACTATAGGCCTTAACAAAATTCTAGCAAACAGAATCCAACAACATATTAAAAAGATCATACATCATGACCAAGTGGGCTTTATCCCAGGGATGCAAGGATTCTTCAATATCCTCAAATAAATCAATGTAATACACCACATTAACAAATTGAAAAATAAAAACCATATGATTATCTCAACAGATGCAGAGAAAGCCTTTGACAAAATTCAACATCCATTTATGATTAAAAAAAAAAAAAAACCCTCCAGAGAGCACGAATAGAAAGAATATCAGTTCAGTTCAGTTCAGTCACTCAGTCATGTCTAACTCTTTGTGACCCCATGAATCACAGCACGCCAGGCCTCCCTGTCCATCACCAACTCCAGGAGTTCACTCAAATTCACAAGTCGGTGATGCCATCCAGCTAGCTCATTCTCTGTCATCCCCTTTTCCTCCTGCCCCCAATCTCTCTCAGCATCAGAGTCTTTTCCAATGAGTCAACTCTTCGCATGAGGTGGCCAGAGTACTGGAGTTTCAGCTTTAGCATCATTCCTTCCAAAGAAATCCCAGGGCTGATCTCCTTTAGAAAGGACTGGTTGGATCTCCTTGCAGTCCAAGGGACTCTCAAGAGCCTTCTCCAACACCACAGTTCAAAAGCATCAATTCTTCAGCGCTCGGCTTTCTTCACAGTCAAACTCTCACATCCATACATGGCCACTGGAAAAACCATAGCCTTGACTAGATGGATCTTTGTTGGCAAAGTAATGTCTCTGCTTTTGAATATGCTATCTAGGTTGGTCATAACTTTCTTCCAAGGAGTAAGCGTCTTTTAATTTCATGACATCAGTCACCATCTGCAGTGATTTTGGAGCCCAAAAAGATAAAGTCTGACATTGTTACCTCAACATAATAAAAGCTGTATATGACAAACCCTCAGCAAACATTATCCTCAATGGTGAAAAATTGAAAGCATTTCCCCTACAGTCAGGAACAAGACAAGGGTGCCCATTCTCACCACTACTATTCAACATAATTTTGGATGTTTTGCCCACAGCAATCAGAGCAGACAAATAAATTTTTAAAAAAAATCCAAATTGGAAAAGAAGAAGTAAAACTCTCACTGTTTGCAGGTGACATGATCTTCTACATAGAAAACCCTAAAGACTCCATCAGAAAATTACTAGAGCTAATCAGTGAATATAGTAAAGTTGCAGGATATAAAATTAACACACAGAAATCCCTTGCATTCCTATACACTAACAATGAGAAAACAGAAACAGAAATTAAGGAAACAATTCCATTCACCAGTGCAATGAAAAGAATAAAATACTTAGGAATATATCTACCTAAAGAAACAAAAGACCTATATATAAAAAACTATAAAACACTGATGAAAGAAATCAAAGAGGACACAAAAAGATGGAGAAATATACCATGTTCATAAATCGGAAGAATCAATATAATGAAAATGAGTATACTACCCAAAGCAATCTATAGATTCAATGCAATCCCTCTCAAGATATCAACAGTATTTTGCAGAGAATTAGAACAAATAATTTCACAATTTGTATGGAAATACAAAAAACCTCGAATAGCCAAAGCAATCTTGAGAAAGAAGAATGGAACTGGAAGAATCAACGTGCTTGACTTCAGTCTCTACTACAAAGCCACAGTCATCAAGACAGTATGGTACTAGCACAAAGACAGAAATATAGATCAATGGAACAAAATAGAAAGGCCAGAGATAAATCCACACACCTATGGACACCTTATCTTTGACAAAGGAGGCAAGAATATACAATGGAGAAAAGAATCTCTTTAACAAGTGGTGCTGGGAAAACTGGTCAACCACTTGTAAAAGAATGAAACTAGAACACTTTCTAACACCATACACAAAAATAAAGTCAAAATGGATTAAAGATCTAAACTTAAGACCAGAAACTATTAAACTCCTAGAGGAAAACATAGGCAAAACTCTCTCTGACATAAACCACAGCAGGATCCTCTATGACCCACCTCCCAGAATATTGGAAATAAAAGCAAAAATAAACAAATGGGACATAATTAAAATTAAAATCTTCTGCATGACAAAGGAAACTATAAGCAAGGTGAAAAGACAGCCTTCAGAATGCGAGAAAATAATAGCAAATGAAGCAACAGACAAAGAATTAATCTCAAAAATATATAAGCAACTCCTGCAGCTCAATTCCAGAAAAATACAAGACCCAATCAAAAAGTGGGCCAAAGAACTAAACAGACATGTCTCCAAAGAAGACATATAGATGACTAACAAACACATGAAAAGATGCACAACATCACTCATTATCAGAGCAATGCAAATCAAAACCACAATGAGGTACCGTTTCACACCAGTCAGAATGGCTGCTGTCCAAAGTCTACAAGCAATAAATGCTGGAGAGGGTGTGGAGTAAAGGGAACCCTCTTACACTGTTGGTGAGAATGCAAACTAGTACAGCCACTATGGAGAACAGTGTGGAGATTCCTTAAGAAACTGGAAATAGAACTGCCATATGGCCCAGCAATCCCACTACAGGGCATCTACACAGAGGAAACCAAAATGGAAAGAGACACGTGTACCCCAATGTTCATTGCAGCACTGTTTATAATAGCCAAGACATGGAAGGATCCTAGATGTCCATCAGCAGATGAATGGATAAGAAAGCTGTGGTACATATAAACAATGGAATATTACACAGCCATAAAAAAGATTACATTT
Source organism: Oryx dammah (assembly GCF_014754425.2). Lineage (NCBI taxonomy): Eukaryota > Metazoa > Chordata > Mammalia > Artiodactyla > Bovidae > Oryx > Oryx dammah. Next base: position 22,706,660 of record NW_024070207.1, read on the forward strand.
GAATCAGTTCTAATGAGGTGAATAAAACTGGAGCTTATTATACAGAGTGAAGTAAGCCAGAAAGAAAAACATCAATACAGTATACTAACGCATACAGATGGAATTTAGAGATATGATAAAGATTACCCTGTATGTGAGACAGTAAAAGAGACACAGATGTATTGAACAGTCTTTTGGACTCTGTGGGAGTGGGCAACGGTGGGATGATATGGGAGAAGGGCATTGAAACATGTAAATTATCATGTGTGAAACAGATCGTCAGTCCAGGTTCAATGCATGATACAGGATGTTCAGGGCTGGTGCACTGGGTTGACCCATAGGGATGGTATGAGGAGAGAGGTGGGAGTGGGGTTCAGCATGGGGAACGCGTGTACACCCATGGTGGATTCAAGTCAATGTATGGCAAAACCAATACAATATTGTAAAGTGAAATAAATAAACAGAAAATAATAGTGTAAAAAATTTTAAAAAAAAGAAAGAGAAGGGAAAAAAAAACTCAACATTCAGAAAACTAAGATCCTGGCATCCAGTCTCATCACTTCATGGTAAATAGATGGGGAAACAATGGAAACAGTGAGAGACTTTGTATTTTGGCCCTCCAAAATCACTGCAAATGGTGACTGCAGCCATGAAATTCAAAGGCACTTGTTCCTTGGAAGAAAGGCTATGCCAAGTTAGACAGCATATTAAAAAGCAGAGACATCACTTTGCCAACAAAGGTCCATCTAGTCAAAGCTTTGGTTTTTCCAGTAGTCATGTATGGATGTGAGAGTTGGACTATAAAGAAAGCTGAGCACCAAAGAATTGATGCCTTTGAACTGTACTGTTGGAGAAGACTCTTGAGAGTCCCTTGGATAGCAAGGAGATCAAACCAGTCAATGCTAAAGAAATCAGTCCTGAATATTCATTGAAAGGTCTGATGTTGAAACTGAAACCCCAATACTTTGGCCCCCTGATGTGAAGAACTGACTCATTGGAAAAGATCATGATGCTGAGAAAGATTGAAGGCAGGAGGAGAAGGGGATGACAGAGCTTGAGATGGTCGGATGGCATCACTGACTAGATAGATGGACGTGAGTTTGAGTAAGCTCTGGGAGTTGGTGATTGACAGGGAAGCCTGGTGTGCTGTAGATCATTGGGTGGCAAAAAGTCAGACAGGACTAAGTGACTGAACTGAACAGAATGGTGTTTCAGGAATCTCAATCATCAGTCTTCTGCTCCTGACTAGTTTGGGGTCCATGTGTTTGTGCTCAACCTGAAGTTTGCCATCCTCCACTTGATATGTGTTTCAATGGGGGGGGGCACTTAGTTCCTGTAGAACTCAGAAATACCGATCAGATTGTTATTTATAGTGCTTCAGGAGGAATTAGGACTCTGCTTTATCAGTGTACCATTATTTCTTTCTGCATTTCCTCACTGTCCCTCACTTTTTGATACTGCCCTTTAGAACTCCGGGAAGGTCTAGGAGGCTGAAAGCCTTTCTTTTACAAACAAGAAATGCAGGACATGGAAAGGCTTTTATACTCTGAAAGGCCCCACAATGACCTGCTCAGTTTCAATCCCCCATTTTCTTTGATTCTCCTCAATCTTGAGGGGAACAGGTATTGGACAAGAATAAACTCAGCAGAGAGACTCAAATTTAGGGGGACTCATTTTCAAGCACAGGCTGACTTTTCTCATGGAAAGGCTGGTTTCTTTGACATGGAAAGCTGAGTTTCTTAAGATAAGATTTCTCCAAGAGGGGATTTGATTTTGGACTTGCTATTGTCTGAGCTCATTCTTATGGATCTTCCAAACTACCCTCAGAGCAATATGTTCCCATGGTAAACTCAGTTATAGTTGACTTTGTTTACTTATTTCTGGTCCAGAGGTCTTGGCCCCATTTAGTGAAGAATATGAGGAAGGAATTTCTGTTCCAAATAAAGTCAAAGCTCAGCAATTCTCTCTTTCTTTTTCCTCTCTCTCCATCTCCCTACGACTGTTACATGTAACCCCAAATAAATTCTTTATGTCTAATCCGATCATTTAGGATAAACATTCAGTATTTACAGGGATGCTGCATAAGTGTAATAAGGATAGAAAGAACAGGCTCTGTCTTATTTTGTTGATGCTTCTAATGGCTAAACTAGTAAGATAAAGTAGAGATAGGCTATGGGGATGCAAAAAGTGAGGCATTTTTGGTCTTATGAGAGAAAGAGAGAAATGAAGAGAGGGAAAGGGGAAGGGAGAGAAGGAGGGGGAGAGCGAAAGAGAGAGAAAGTTTGTACCAGACAGTAAGAGGAATGCCATACATGATAGTCTGGAAAGATCAGCCAAGATATACAGCTTCTTGGCCTCTGTATGATGAAAAAGAAAGGAAAAATGGAAACAATGGTAACTATAGATGAAAAGTGAAGTTTGTGAATCTAAATTAAGAAGGATTTAAGTACCACATAAAAAGAGAAATTCTATACTGGATACTTGTGAACTTTTCCAACCAGAGTCTTGAAAATTAAGAAAAGATGTATCAAGAAGTTGAGTCAGTGTCAATATAAGAATTAAAGAAAGAAATGATTGGGTTTAAATTGGAACTCAGAGAAGCATAAAAAATTATTTTAACAGAAATTTGGAATAGTGATCCTTTTCTTCCCCTTGGATGTTTGTGTAGAAGCAGGGGCTCTGATTTGGCAAAGATCTATGTCCCAAAAGGCACTGGTACAGCCTTTGTAATCTGGTTCTGGGGAATAGCAGGAGTGGTGTGCAGAGCAGGACAAACCTGGGTGTAGGCAAAAAGAAAAGAGAGAGTACAGAAGGCTATACAGAACTGTCAGGGAAGAAGAATTTTTCCTGTACCGTTTTAGGTTCCTCTGGCTGGTTTAAGAATTAAATTGACATGAAATAGATTAACAGGAGAAAATCAAAGTGTAATAACATATATACATGAGAAAGATCCAGGAAAACCGAATAATTTATGAAAAAGCCTGAAGCCCTCACCTTAAATACCATCTTCAGCTAAAGACAAAAGAGAATGTTTGGGTTAAGGGTTTGGGACTTCACAGGGGAGGAGGGCAATTCACGTGGAGATAGAAAAACAATTGTTTGATAAACAAATTTTTGCTGGGCCATGTGGAGACAACAGGACACAAGAATTTTAACAAGCAGACTGCTGGTTTTCTCCCTGTCAACACTCTTAGTTCATACTAGTCATCTAAGGTGATAATCCTTCCTGGAACAAGTTGTCTATCTGTATTCTTTTAGTTAGGCAGTGTTACCAACCAAGATTCAGCCCTGCATGCAGTAAACCAATCTACTGACACCAGGTTGTTGTAAAGAAAGGTGCAGCATTTATTGCAAGGCACCAGACAAGGAGTCCAAGGGCAGCTAATGCTCAAAAAAAACAAACTCCCAGGTTTCAGGGAAGTTTTTAAGGGCAAGGTGAGGGAGGGAAGTTGCAGGATGTGTGATCAGTTCAAGCACAATTCTGATTGATTGATGGTGAGGTAACAGGGCCATGTCACAGGGGTTAATGTTATCTGTCCTTAGGCTCCATTAGGTCTGGGGACTATGTAAGCGCTCATGGTCATCAAGTAGTTAATGCCTTCCATTTGGTGGGAGTTTTAGCATCTGGAAAACTACTCAGGAAATGTGCAACAGAAACTATTACTATTATCTAATGGTATTACTATTACTAATAGTAATATCCAATAGTATTCCTATTACTAACAGAGAGTTACTAAAGCAGAAGATTTAGGAGAGGAGTCTGTTTCTGGAAAACCCCATAAGGTCCTGCTCAGTTACATTAGGAAAAATGTCAAAAGTTCTTCCTGAGTTTTGGGGGGTTAAGAATAATCAGCCTAAATTAATTTTCATGTGTAAGAGATAGAATTAGGGGTGGCAGAGTTTGCTTCTCTATAAAGAAAACAGTGAGGAACCTTGTAGATAAGCCAGAAACTCTACTGGATCTTCTAAGAGCTCTTTTTCAGTTCTGTTGTTGTCAAAGTCAGATTTGTAAAGTGCAAAGAAGAACCATGAGGCAGTTATTGAAAAGAAATAGACATTTAGCATGCTGGGGAAGTAGAATAAAATGTGTGTGCTCACACACACACACACCCTGACTGTTATTATTCTTAAATAGCCTATATCCCAAGGCCAACAGCAATTTAGGCCAATGATACAGTTCTACAGGCAGTTCAAATACTAGTATGAGCTGAGTACTGAAACATTTTCTATAGCCCTGACCCACAGAAGGTGAACCCAGGGTTCACCAGCATGCTACTCTGTTGAGAGTAGCTCTTTAGTGGGGAGATGTTCAAGGGTTTTTCAGGGTAAGGGAGAAAGAAAAGTTACACTAAGTACCCAGAGCAAAAGGAGCCCAGCAGAATCTCTCTTCTCCTGTGCCTACTGTTGTCAAGTACTCCCTCAAAATGTCTTGAGTGGATATTGTGTGGAACAGGAGACAAACTTCTCTGACCTTATGATTTTGCTGAAGGTAATGAAAAGAATGAGTGGATCATTTTTATTTCCAGTAGAAACAAATGGATGATGGGAATAGAAACTCTGCTCCCTATAAAATATAGGATGGGAGAACAAAGGCACTAAGAGTCTAGACCTTTATCCATAACTAGTTGATCTTACTACACAGAGAAACTCTTTCTAGATTTTAAGATCTGATTATTTGATCCCTTCATAGCACCACATTTTTTATACCCCCAATAAGAAGTGCATTTTTTGTCAGTGCTTAAAATGCAAAGATATTCAACCCTGAAGGAATGAAAAATAACATAAAGTAAATGACCTTTCTTCAGTAGGATGTTCTCAGCTCTTGCTGAATAAAAATTTTTTTTTCACCTAAATTTTAAGCGATAGAGTGTCTTGGATCAAAATCATAATGACATTTATCCTGTTATCCAATGACTCTAAGAGGTTGAAGGGATTCATAAATATAGTTGTCTTCATGTTTCAAGACACATTTTTCACTCTTTTTGACAGTTATTAAATACATTAATTTTCTGGTGGTAATTTCAATGTAATAACCATATGAAAAAAATGTAAGTCTTGTTTTCCCATCAGAAAAGAAGAAACTGGGAAGTATCTTGAGCGCCATAAATTAGAGTATGAAAGACCCTTAAGTAGCCATTCAGCAAGTAGGGTGGAATTTTGTGTGTGAGAATTGAATTAGAAATATATAATATGGTTACAGTGAAAGGGAGTTTTCTATGTAGTATTTCCCTAACCTGGTTAGAGAGAGAGAGAGTAGCCTTATTAGAATTATTAGTAAATGAGAAACACATAGACATGAGACAAGGTCTTGAATTTTTAGTTAACTCCACCAGAATAAACTCATAAATAATGTAAGGAAAATGGTTGATTGAAGCAGCTAGCTTGAAAATCAAATAACTTGGGAGTGAACAACACTTAGTACAACAGCAAAGGAGTGGAATTTATTTCCTGGAGGTGAGACTAGTTGTCTCAGCTCTATTCCAAGGCTCTGTACCCTCTAACCTTAGCTAGATCTTTGGCTAATGCACACTGTTGGCCCCAAGGGAGCTAAACCAAAAGCCAGGTAAATGGCCTAAATGTACATAACAATAGAAAACCAATGCAAAGGGCATTCCTTCTTTCTCAATGAAGGATAACACATTGTTAGCAATGAAAATGCTTCTTTCATGCAGAAACATCTATTTTAGAATATAGATAATTCTTAGCATCCATCCTGGTTTAAAGCCCCTAATAAGCCCCAGAGAATAGTGGGAAGCAGGCATGACAGAGCATTTTTGAAGGTTGGCTTCGTGGCAAAATAGGCTGATTAATTATAAAGACCTTCCTTTCAGACACACCCAGACTTTTCACATACTTCATTACTTTCTTTTCTTCTTATTTAATTTTTAATGTTACCAAGGCAATATATGTATAAAATTTTTTTGAAGTTTAGATTGAAGAAAGCAATCCTTTTATTCATATTTCTTCACGCCTGAGGCCCACTTGAAACTTTCAACTATTTCTTCTAGTATGTCCCTCCATATTTCTAAGGGATATGGTTATGTTACAATTTTTTGACTTCTTGACTTTGTAAAAGTTGACTGTCTATTAACTTCTTATAATTGCAGTTGAAAAAGTTAAGCTCTCTGCCTTCTTCTGACACACATTAACTTCTATTATTATTTAAAATTCCAGTAAAAATTATATCAGAGAAGACAATGGTACCCCACTCCAGTACTCTTGCCCAGAAAATCCCATGGATGGAGGAGCCTGGTAGGCTGCAGTCCACGGGATCGCTGGGAGTCGGACACGACTGAGCGACTTCACTTTCACTTTTCATTTTCATGCATTGGAGAAGGAAATGGCAACCCACTCCAGTGTTCTTGCCTGGAGAATCCCAAGGATGGGGGAGCCTGGTGGGCTGCTGTCTATGGGGTTGCACAGAGTCGGACACGACTGAAGTGACTTAGCAGCAAAAATTATATAACATTGTAATTCAAGTATACTTCAGTAAAAATAAATTAAAAAATAAAAATAAAGTATCACTAAATAATATTCACTGTTGAACTAAGTGTTATAACATGATTCCATTTCTTTTCTCATATAATTTTTCCCTTTTTAAAAAAATTTTTTTTGTTTTCATTTGCCTTCTTTACTGCTTACCTAATGTTAACTTTTCCCTCAAATGTCCCTCCAGAATTATTAAATACCTATCAATGTTTTTTTATAAGCTCTCAAATGCTTAGAAAAGAATTGCAGAAACTCTACCATTTCCATTTGTCCTTCTAAGCCTCTTTTTCACCATCCTGTATCCTTCTATTTCAATCTAGAATGGCTGCTTCTGCTTTCTAGGCTTGGGGCACAGTTCTCTTATAACCTGCTTTGATCATTCTTCGTTGGATCACCTACTCCCTAGATCCTATTATTTTTCTCAGTTTACTCCCTGACTTTGATAACACATATGCAACCTGAGAAAAGATACATGAAAAGTAAAGTTTGGAGTTCTTGTAATCTGTCTTGTCTTACGGGTTTTGCTCAAGTTGGAGACTTGCTTGGAAATTCTTGGCTATATAGCAATGATACATTATGAAAGTAATTCCAGAAACTTGGCCTCTTTGCACCAGTGCCAAATCAAATCTTGGAGACAAGAATTTTAGGTGAAGCACAGTAAAGAATCCACCTGCAATGCAGGAGACTCAGGTTTGATCCCTGTGTTAGAAAGTTCCTCTGGCGAAGGTAATGGCTACCTACTCCAGTATTCTGGCCTGGAGAATTCTATGGACAAGGACGTGAGCTATAGTCCCTAGGGTCACAAAGAGTCAGACGTGACTGAGCAACAAAGCACAGACACATAGAAAAGAGTAGCTTTATTGCTTTGCCAGGCAGCGGGGGCCACAGTGGGCTTGTGCCCTCAAAAATTGTGTGCCCCAACCTAGGGGGATTTGATAAGGAGTTTCATAGCAATGGTTCAAGGGTAGACCTGCTGATAAGGATCAGGTTGTGTGCAAGGCTAATATTCATCTAATCTGGCCTCAGATGGCATCTTGATGAGTTCTTATGGTTCTCGAGGTTATCAAACTGTGACCTTCTCTCTGAAATGAAGACTGCTTCATCAAATTGTTAGCGTCTTTCACTTGTTAGGCATTTTACTTCTGCATAAGAACTCAAAGATACTGTTATGAATATACATTGAGGAAGAACCAGGTCCTTGCCCCAAGGCTGCAATATGTTATAATATTGAGTTGACCAAAACATTCATTTGAATTTGTTACATCATAGGGAAAACCCAAATGAACTTTTTGGCCAGCCCAACCTTTAGAAAAGGTGAATTAAGGTTGTGGATGTTATTAAGGTTGCTAATCAGCTGACCTTGAAATGAGAGTATCCTGAATTACCTAGGTGGGCCCAATGTCATCACAAGAGTACTTATAAGTGGAGGAGGAAGGAAGAAGAGTATCAGAGTGACTAAATGTGACAGTTTTGACCAGCAATTTTTGGCTTTGAAGATGGAGGAAGGGACCAGGTACCAAGGAATGCATGCTGCCTCTAGAAATTAGGCAAGGAAATGGATTCTTCCCTGGGACCCCCTGAAAAGAATGCTGCCCTGCTAACACCTTAATTTTAATCCAAGGAGACCTGTGTCAGACGTCTGACTTCCTAAACTGTAAGATAATAAATTTGTGTTGTTTTTACACCACTAAATTAGTGGTAACTTTTTACAGCAACATTAAGAAACTAATATAGGGGCTGTATGGTAAGACTTCACTTTATCTGTTCAGTAACTTATGGTACAGTAACTAGTACAAACCATTGTCCAGATCATATGAGGGATACAAAGATGAAATGTAAAGACCTTGATTTTTAGGAACTTGCAATCTAATAGGGGCTTCCTAGATAGCACTAGTGGTAAAGAACCCACCTGCCAATGGAGGAAACAGAAGAGACTCAGGTTTGATTCCTAGATCAGGAAGATCTCCTGGAGAAGGGCATGGCAACCCACTCCAGTATTCTTGCCTGGAGAATCCCATGGACTGAGGAACCTGGTGGGCTATGAAATGTAGGGTCACAAAGTATCAGACATGACTGAAGTGACTTAGTACACAGGCACATAGTCAAATAGAAAAGATGAGATATTGCATTTTTTCAGGTGTGGTATGGATTGGTTGGAAGAACACTCACCCTCCCCTCTGCACACGCAGACACACAGACACACACACACTATCTTGATTTTTTTTAGCCAAGGATAAGAATTTATCAGAGGTGAGGCACCTATCAGAGCAGGAGCAAAACAGCATTATTCCTGTAACATTAATTCCTGTCCCTAATGTGAGGCACACAGAGGCAGGTAATACTGCTTAATTAAGGCAGGGTCTTTCTGGGTGCAAGAAATCTGATTTTTGTGCTACATTGTATCCTTTCTCTATGTGTGGCTTATATTACTGTCGAGGAAGAATTAAATAAATTTTACACTTCTGTTTAAGGGGATATTAATAAACATCAAGTTCTCCTGCTTCTTCAGTTGAACTCAGCATCATGAGGCTATGTGTCACTGGAGTGAAAAAGCAGAGTCAGTGAGTACCAAGGTGCACCTGAGACATATTTCTTCCTTGAGCTCAGCAGTGTTCCAGAAATCTCATTTCCCCATGGGTATTTGTGAAAGTGAATCTGATCACTGTCCATAGAAGGCAGGAATTGATAAGAGGAATATGTATTTATGCACAGAAACACACATGCACAGGTGACTTTAGTGTAAACAATGTTGTTAAGGTGGTTCATGTATTCTCTTAAGTAAACAGATGAAAGGCAGCTTTTAGAATAACTTTGGGCTTCAAAGGGTCAGAGAGGAGAAATTAATTATGTAGAAAAGAAAATCTCTTGATGAGGGAGAAAACAGTGACAGAAACTGCAAATGTTGGATCATGTTTATAATTTTTTTTCTTTCTCTTCTTGACTGGCAAGAAGGGATGATACAGTGTCAGGGAAAGGCTGGAAAACAATAAAGATCTGGCAAATCTAGAGTAAAGGAACTTAGGGTTAGATTAAATAATGGTTAATGGCTTAGTTTAATATTGCAACCAGTCACGAAATTCAACAATTATCATTTTGGCACCTATTATGTGCTCAATAGATTTTGTGAGGATACAAAGATGAGCAAGAACCCAGTTCTTGGCATCAAATAATTTTCAGTCTAGCATTTAGGTATAAATACTCATAACTGATGCAAGGCCAAACATAGGAGGTCTTAGATAGAAACACAAGACTATGCTATTTAAAGAGAAAGGTTGCATAGACTTCTGGGTGATGGAGGTGGGGTGGTGTGGAAGTATTCAAATGGAGCTAGAAAGATGAGTAAAAGTTCAATAATAAAAAGAGACTGAGGAGCAGGATGAACAAACAGCCTAGCACTGGCAAAGTATGGACTGTTGGGAAATCAACATAAATTTGATCATTCATTCATTCATTTAGGTCTCAGCTCTATGAAACTGGTTCTACTCTGACTGAGGTTACCATGGAAGAAAGGAGTATTTGACTTAAGCACATCTCTAGCTTTGATGGCAGAGATGGCACTTCTCTATCTGTCCCCACTGGTCAAGACACAACTTCTCAACTGAATAGAATAGAGCAAATCCATGAATTTGAAGAGTGCACTGAAAAATTCTGATGTAAAGGGATTGTTACTGCATCTCTGGTGAATATCTCTTTTCTGGGTGACTGTGAACAGTACTCATTTACATAACAAAGGAAATGTCCACACTGTGAAAGGCACTTTGGGGGCAGAGCAGTGAAACAAAAATGAGTCTCTGCCCTCAATGTGCTCCGAGTCTTTGGGGGAGGGAGGATTATGATGGTATTACATGCAGAGTACAAGTCATTTGATGTTACTGATTGAAGCAGACTCTGCTGCTCATTGCTTACAAAAGCAAACTCCTAAGTGTTGGTAGAGGGGAAAGTTGTCTTTAATCAGAATGCTGGCAATCTGGGGAGATGGTGTACTCAGCATCCCCTACAAAATACCTGCAAGATTCTGCTCAGTCACGAAAGTTTTAAAGGGAAATAGGGAAGTAATCTCAGTGAATCACTGAGATAGAGAGTCTGTCATTGCCATCCACCACTGTGTGTGCAGGCTCATGGACTCCTCTCAATATTCCTCTAGATGTTATCTTGTTCATACAGTTTGTTCACACAGTTTGTTCACCAGATTACTGAAGTGGAAGCTGGAGAAGAGATATGGTTATCTGTTAATTACTTATTCTTTATTTCTACTTCTTTGATCTATGGGAAGAACTGACAAAGTTAGGCAAAGTATTATATGATTAAAAGATTTGAAAGCTGTGCTCGGGCTTGAGATGAGTAGAACATGGGGGAGTCTGGTTAAAAATTAATTACAGTATAGCTTTGCTTAAGTGACAAAGAAAAGAGCTTCCTGCTGAGGGTGGTTTCCTGCAAAGAGCTGCTTACACTAACCTTTTGAAGTCTCACTTTACTCATCTCTCAAAATGGAGCTTGGAATGGTTTTTCTACATGGAGCTATGGTAAGACTGAAATTATTGGTGAAAGAACAGTTAAAAAGTATAAAAGGGAAGCATGCTAAATATTCATCAACAGGGGGATAGATAAAGAGAATGTGGTACATGTACACAATGGAACAAAATAATGTCATTTGCAGTGACATGGATGAACCTAGAGATTGTCATACTGAGCAAAGTAAGTCAGAAAGAGAAAGACCAATATCATATGGTATCTTATATGTGGGATCTTAAAAAAAATGGTACAAATGAACCTATTTAAAAAACAGAAATAGTCATAGCTGCAGAAGACAAACCTACAGTTACCAAAGGAGAAGGTGGGAGGGATGAATTGAGAGACTGGGACTGACATATACACACTGCTGCTGCTGCTGCTAAGTCGCTTCAGTCATCTGACTCTGTGCGACCCCGGAGACGGCAGCCCACCAGGCTCCCCCACCCCTGGGATTCTCCAGGCAAGAACACTGGAGTGGGTTGCCATTTCCTTCTCCAATGCATGAAAGTGAAAAGTGAAAGTGAAGTCACTCAGTCGTGTCCGACCCTCAGCGACCCCATGGACTGCAGTCTTCTAGGCTCCGCCCTCCGTGGGATTTTTCAGGCAAGAGTACTGGAGTGGGGTGCCATTGCCTTCTCATACACACTACTATATATGAAATAGAAAATTTATAAAAACCTACTATATGGCACAGGGAACTCTACTCAGTACTCTATAATGACCTATATAGGAATAGAATTTGAAAAAGAGTGTGTGTGTGTATATATATATATGTATATTATGTAAATATACATATATGTACATGTATATACATACGTACATGTATGTGTATGTATATACATGGCTGATTCACTTTAGTGCACAGCAGAAACTAACATTATAAATTAACTATACTCCAATAAAAAATAATTTTAAAAAATAGCACCCCCAAAAAAGTATGAAGGGCCTTGTAATATTCAGTGATGTGATCATCCTCCCCCACTTCTTATTCCTTGTGCAT
>NW_024070207.1:22718649-22732437 GCF_014754425.2 Oryx dammah
TATTCAGTGATGTGATCATCCTCCCCCACTTCTTATTCCTTGTGCATTGTATACATTGTATACTCCTGTATACAGGAGTCTCCTGGGCAGAATGAAACAGGGTGAGTGTCTGTGCTTTTATCTGCAGCAGTGATGAATCAGATGAATGTCTTGACTATGACACATTTGTCTGGCTCTCTGATACTCTCTGAGCTTCCCTGTGGGTTAGCTTGTAAAGAATCTGCCTGTAGTGCGAGAGACCTGGGTTCGATCCCTGGGTTAGGAAGCTCCCCTGGAGAAGGGAAAGGCTATCCACTCCAGTATTCTGGCCTGGAGAACTCCATGGACAGTATAGTCCATGGGGTTGCAAAGAGTTGGACACAGCTGAGCAACTTTCACTTCACTTCCGACAGTCTCTAGCCCTGTTTCTTGAATAAGCATATTCCTACTTGATTGGCCTATTGAGAAAACAGATTCTTAGCTGGGAGGTGTCAGGAATCTCAACATCTTCCTGCTTGGGCCCTTTGAGCCATCTGTGTCTCACCAGACTGCCACTGCTCCCCAAAGTAAACTTTGTTAGCCTCTTCAGCGGAGGTCTTTTCTTCCAAGTGGGATGTGCGTGCTAAGCTGCTTCAGTTATGTCTGGCTCTTTGTGACTCTATGGACTATATCCTGCCAGGCTCCTCTGTCCATGGAGATTCTCCAGGCAAGAATTACTGGAGTGGGTTGCCATGCCCTCCTCCAGAGGATCTTCCCGACCTAGGAATCGAACCCAGGTCTCCCATATTGCAGGCAGATTCTTTACTACTGAGCCACTGGGGAAGCCCTTCAATTGGGATGCACAGCCACAAAGTAAAAGCTTTCAGAAATTTATCTGTGCAACTTTACTGAAAATATTGCTATTAATGCAAATGCATTCACCTAAGAGTAATGGAACAAAAGAAGGGGGAGTGGATTTTTGAAATTGATGGCTAGGGTGAACACAATTTGTACTTAAGTTTGCCTCTCAATTGGACTTGTGACAGCTTTCATCTTGGTTTGAAACACCAAAGAAATTTCTCTTTTGTCTTTTGAAGGGAAAGTGGCAAAATTGATTTGGGTTATTTGTCTGGAAAACTGTCTCTCTGGGTGCATGAAACAGCCTCTGATAAAGATGGGCCCTGGGTCATGGCTACCTTTTATAATTACTAAGTGTACCACATTTATCAGCAATAGTGATGCATAGTTTCTCTGTGGAAATGCTCTGCCTGGATTGCAGCTGTTTATCATTCTAAATCAAAAGCTCTGAACGGGTTGTTATGACTGCCAGACAGGTGTTATTTAAATAAATAAATAAACAAAACATTGAGAGAACTCTGATTACATTTTTCAAAGAAGTGGCATCTCAGGTAGTTAGGATAATCATCCTGAGGGCTGGTCTCCACCCCCCATCCCCACCCCACCCACCAGCCTGCATCTGGGAAAGTTGAGTGACAGTTCTGGGGGGGAGGGGGTGGACCTACACTAAAGTATCGCTGATCCAGGATTCTATGGAAGATGAAAAGAGCTGGAAGTTTGGATGGCCCCCTGGTAACTTGCCTATTTGCATCTGGTACCCAATAAGGAAACTTGATGAGCCCCTTCATGTGACTGAGAGTAGTAGCATCATAAGAAGCAATATCTAGTTGAAATAGAGAGGTTTTTTTTGAACATAGAAATAGTCATCATGAAATATAGCTCAGTTTTCCAATCTATAAGATGCATAAGGTAAGGCTATCTTTCTGTTTACCTCCCTAGGTTCTTTATGTGGGTTAGTTAACCAAGACAGTACATGCAGAACACTGCAATGGCTGTCTGTCTTTATAAAGATAGTTATTTGAAAAATGAGTAGATACATGAACAGAGGAAACTGGGAAGCTCTACTTGGGTGTGTCCCTTGGAGAGGAAAAGGCTTCTGAGTGTCTTAAATGAAAATTGGTGAGGAGTCTATAAGAGGGAGAAAATTCTAGGCAACAATTTGATAGCTTTCTCTGGTTCTATCAGAGAAGAAACTACAAAGTTTCGTTTCTTACTTTGCACAATTCCTGCATCCTCTTACTCCTGAAAATTTATTTGACAATTGAGTATCTATACTGTCTTCTGTGTTAAGCATGGATCATCATGATTTTAGAGTGCTATTTTCATTATTTGGCTCTCTTTTTCTATTAATAGTAATAATATGAGCAATAGGTTTCATTTTCTTGAATGCTTATTATATGTTAGGCACTTGGAGAAACATCTTTGCATGCCTTACCTCATTTCATACATAATATGCTTCATGGTATAGGTATTATTAGCCCCATTTTATAGATGAAAATACTGAGGCCCAACGAAGCTAAATAATTTCTATAAGCAATGAACATTGCTGTCCATTGCTTTCTGGTCATTCTCATATGGCCAGAAGAATGTGGAAACATTTCAGAAGAATATTAATTACTAAATATTTTAAATAGTGTATTGGGGGAAAGAAAATTGCAAATGGAATTGCTTTGTCAGGCTAGATGAAGTCTGAGGAGTGCATTTCTAATCATCTCCAAGTTTATAAAAGAATACTATAAGAGAGATACAGCCTAATTGTCCTTGATTTCTTTAGGGAGAGTAGCAAGAAGAAATGGACTAATGTAGACAAAAAGACATAATGAAGGTAATATGTGCTGTGGTCAAACCTCTAGGATAAATGACCCATGAATGATGGTCAATTCCACAGTTAGCTGAGGGGCTTGATTGATTTGTTCAAATGCTTGCTTAGTAACCAATCATGATCAAATGAACTAACCTTTTGAAATGCAAGGGTCAAGAAACAGGCACATATTTCTGCTTCCAGATTTATCTTGCTTTCTGTCCATTGCTTTAGAGAGATCCATTTCACATGTCAGTGTATCAACATGGTGATGTGACTTACATTTTTGTATAGAAAAACTTAAAAAAAATTCTTTTTTAATATTCTCATCTAAAATGCTGCATTTGTATTGACTCTGAAATAGCAACTAAAATCATTCTTGAGAACAGTCTTTAAATCTTAGAGTTAGAGGTCTGGGGTATGTATTCTTTGAGTAGCTTTTGCAAAAAAAATAAGGCAGATAACTGCTGAAAATATGACTAGAAGGAATACAGGAATTTAATTTGTAATCTCAGAATGGAAAATATATGTATGGCAGGATACATATTAAATATCCAGATCCAAAATCTCTTTAATATTTATGATTTTAGAATTGCATAGTAAAGTGGAATCCATAGCATCTTCCTCATGTACAGTGATGCTACTTACCAAACAACATGTAAAAACATGTGAAAGTCGCTCAGTTGTCCATGGAATTTTCCAGATCAGAATAATGGAGTGGTTACCCTTTCCCTTCTCCAGGGGATCTTCCCTACCCAGGGACTGAACCCAAGTCTCCCGCATTGCAGGCAGATTCTTTACCAGCAGAGCCACAAGGGAAGCCCAAGAATACTGAAATGGGTAGCCTATCCCTTCTCCATTGGATCTTCCCGTCCCAGGAATCAAACCAGGGTCTTCTGCATTGTAGAGAGATTCTTTACCAACTGAGCTATGAGTGAAGCCCTTATCAAACAAACTCCAAGGAAATCAAATGCTTTTTTTTTTTCAGCTCAATTATCATCACTGTAATGTGCAGTTATTTATTGATTTTTCATGAATTTCTCTAGTGCTTGTAACTATACTACCTATGCATTTAATGAATCAATTAACAATGAACACAATATACCATCCTAACCTTTCTACCAGCAACCAGACCACTTCCAGGGCCATGTCTACATTAGTTCTCTAGAGTACTTATAACAATGTGGGCCTTTAATAAATGATAACTAATAACAAGACAGATAAGTCTGTGCATTAAAAAGGATTGGATTATAACTTTGGATCAACTTATTGAGATGTTTTCACTTGAAACAGACCTGTAATTCACCTAAGGGAACAGCAGTGAACTGTAAATATGGATAATACAGTTTTTTCTTTCAAGTGAAATATGAACAAAATGTGTATCTAACTATTTGTTTTTGTTGTTATTGTTGTTTAGTTGCTAAGTCATGTCAGACTCTTTGTGTTCCTGTGGACTGTAGCCTGCCAGGCTCCTCTGTGGGATTTCCCAGGCAAGAACACTGGAGTGGGTTGCCATGCCTTTCTCCAGGGGATCTTCCCAACCTAGGGACTGAATCCAGGTCTCCCGCATCGCAGGCCAATTCTATACCACGGTCTTATTATGCTGACAGTGGCTAGGCCTTTTTTTTTTTTAATGTAAATACTTTCCTGAACTCCCTACCTTTAGAACTATAGCAGGTGAAGTCTTACTAGTTTCCCCATCCGGTCTCTTTGAAGGATTTATGTGCAGTCATATCAGTCTCAGAGATTTCCTTTATGGACTTGTTTTCAGCTCTGGCTTTTGACAAGACAAGCCTTCTACATCCTAGAATTCAAGTCTTCCCTACCTAAACTGATTGTTGAATCCTGTCTCCTTGATTCCAAAGCGAGATTCTTAGAGTTCCTGGTACTTGAAGAGATTTTGCTCATAATTTTATTATGACAGATGGGATCCTGTAGATCCCATTTGTTATCTTATTGAGTTCACAAACTCCTTATAAATCTTTTGAAACTTACGGATGATTGCCTCAGGAAACTTTTTCATAACCATCCTAGTTTACTTACAGACCCCTAGACACTCATCTACAAGCTCCAGTTTAAGAATCATGGCTTTAAAGTGTCACAAGAGCTTTTTGGTAGTCTGAAGCTAGACCCAAAGATTATAGGAAAGAGGTATATTCCAAAAGATTTTTTGAGAAAAGGTAATTTCCACTCTAAGCAAATTTGTATAATTCATTCCCTAGTTTGACATTGTCCAGAGACTCAAGTTGCATTGAAACTGGCATGAGGTAAAAATTTAATACCAAACTGTAAGTGGAAAATAATATAGCAGTTTTATTTATGTTGCTAACATTAAGATCAGAGTATTTTCTTTTGGAATTGTACTTCCTCTGGGTTGGCAGGAATATTAAAGTTCATCTTATCCAACAGCATTTCTGATTCTTGAATCCCCTCTGTGTTGATCAGTTTTCCTTTTGCTTCTGAGTTAGTTCTCACATTTTTAATGTGTGAGAAAGGAGCAATTTTTAATCACCTTTTTAAGCAATTAATTTTAGAATTTAAATATACTTTCTCTTTACATAACTTTAGCCTACTGTGACCACAGGTATTTTTCTCAAAATTGTAAAGAATAAAGCAAGTGGATTCATGCAGTAAAAGTATATGACATAATGCTTTTTTTTTCCCTGACCTGTTTCTATCTAGATTTTAATGTTTGGCTCCTGCAGTTGTTGACAATGCATTATTCTTTTTTATGATGAGAGATGGTATCACTTTCCGAATGAGAAAGAGAAGATCATTGTTGGAGCAGATAAAGAAAAATTGACTCACTTGTTTACACAGTGCTTTTCTCTCTTTGACATTCACTACATTAATTAATAGCACATTTTAGAAATCACCTCACCTTTTTATACGATGGATATTCTAACTCAACAACTTGGATAGAAATGTAGTGAAAAGAACAAAATATTTTTGAATGTCAGTTCCAGGAATTCTCGTTATACTTTCCATGTGTTTTCATCAAACCTGTGGATTCCAAATGTCTTTATTCTTTCACAAATTCTTCCTCCCTTTTTTACTTTCATGTTGAAGTGTATGAAAATACTTTCATGTTGAAGTGTATGAAAACTCTAATTTTATGTATGAGGAAGGATTGAAAAGTAATGATACAAACTTCATCAACAACGTATATCCTAATGAACACTGACCTTCAAAGTAGACAACCTGGGGGTCAGCATGGTTGCCCCAGTTGTCATTGTTAAAAAAATAGTTTAAAATTTTGTTTCAGAGCTAGTTCAGGAGATTTATATGCTATTCCACTGGCCAATGGGACTAGATCTGTGGTTGTCAACCTTGTTTCACAATGGGAGCACCTACAAAACGTTTAAAATATGGTGTCCAGGCCCACCTCTAAGAGATTCTTGTTTAATTTGTATGGAGTGTGACTATGCATAGGTTTTTTTATTTTTATTTTTTTATTGCTCCAGTTGGTTCTGATGTGCAGACAAGATTGAGAACCACTGGACTAAAGGTTTAATAAGGTTTTAAAGGTGCCTAATAGTTTATCTGCTGCCTAAGAATGCTTTAAAACCAAATTTTACAGCTTAAAGACATTCAAAATGAAGTAATAGAATAGATTGTCAGGTAATAAACCATGGCTCTCTAATTCACCATGATTTCTCTAGTCCAATGGCTAATTCAGCACTGTGTGTCTATAAGCACATTGCTCAGAAAGCCACTGAACTGTCTTTAATAAAAGAAATCTAAAAGGGAACCATATTCACAAGCAGGCAATATTATTAATTTGACTTTCATTTGACTAGGTAGTTTGTTCAAGAAGATTGTTTTTGTTCTGTACTATTTTGAATAAGTGGGTACTGAATTAATGCATTTTTAAAAATTTTTTTATCATATCACAGCAATGAAGGAGTTTTTGTTTGCCTTTTCAGCAGAGGGAGAGGAGCAGCTAAAAATACTCTTTTTATCCCACAGTCTTAGCTTATGTGGATTTGAGATTTTGTTCCAGCTTCACGGTACATGCTCTTTCTATCAATAATTTCTCCATAATGCTGATTTTTTTTGTTAAATATATCTTACAAAATGAGAGACTATCTAATACTTCCAAAGTCCCAAATGATTTTATAGGAATATTTGATGTGGTAGAAACATTTTTAGCTATCCCCCAGATTAATGAGATTTGAATTTACTACATGGATAAACATATTTATTTGATCAATACATTTGATGGAATTGGATTTAGGAACTCATTCTTAAAACAAAAACACAATAACTTACATATAAGATGAATGATAATAATGTAGTTATAGAAAGAGCAAGGGGAAAAGTAAAATTATGGCCATGTGTTTTCCATGGAAAGAGGAACTTGTAACAAAGAAACAAACAAAACTTATCATTGTGGAAAAGTTCCATTATCTGTTGATGGTGAAAAGAAGATACTCCTCAAATCCACTGGTGAGGCTGTTACATTTATGCTGTTGATAATGATGCCGATCTTGTTCTTTGTTAATGCAAATCAGAATGTTAAAGGGATGTTAATGAATTTTATTATAGCTGTTAAGAACTATGAGGAACTGATACAATCCCAAATGATAAGTAAGGTTATTGGCGGTGGGGGGAGGGGGAATTTGAAAGGAAATCCTGAAATACAGGCATTATCTGCCTATTCCCACAAAACCTAGGAGTTCAAAAAATTCCATGTAATTGTATTGCCCATGTAAAATTTCAAAAATGATTCTCATATGAGACAGGAACATTTTTTGTATGTTCCCAGTCCCTTCAGTCGTGTCCAACTCTTTGTGACCCTATGGACCATAGCCCACCAAGCTCCTCTGTCCATGAGGATTCTCTAGGCAAGAATATTGAAGTGGGTTGCCATGCCCTCCTCCAGCGGATCTTCTCAACCCAGGATTGAACCCACATATCTTACATCTCCTGCATTGGCAGATGGGTTCTTTACCACTAGTGCCACCTGGGCTAAGGTGGTAAAGAACTTTAAGAAAACTTAGATGTGTTCCATGCATATACGTAATAAACCATTGTTTGTCCCCTTTTATTCTTTAAAAATATAATAATGATCACTGTAATTGAGCTTATGCTAAATGCCAAGCATACTACTCTATTAGATTGAAGTATAGAACTACCATCTTTGACCATTGTCGATCTACATAAATAGCAGTTGCATATACTTTAATAATGCATTATCTCAATTGTTTTTACAACTATACTATGAGGTACTGACTATTACCATCATTTCATAGATGAGGAAATTGAGGTTCAGAGAACTAATTTATCTTGAGTGTCCTGAACAAGACAATGCCAGAAGGATGATTCAAACCCAGAATACTGAATTCTAAAGTAAGTTTCTGGCATTTTCCAATTTATTTCAAAGATATAAGCACAAGGCACACCTGTGATAGAGTCTCAACTTTCAGTTGTGCAAGAATAGAACAGTGTATTGATTAATATGTTATTTTAGTTCCACAAGTTGGAAGTTGCAAATTAAGGAGTGACAAAGCATAAATGTATGAATGCCAAAAAGAAATGTGAATTTTACACTAGCTGGCATAGATTTAAATACTATCTTGTAAGGCTGCTAAAAATTAGCATACTTACTTACATACTTAGCCACATGAGTATGAAACCATCCAGTAATTTACTATATCACATGCTAGCAAAGTAATGCTCAAAATTCTCCAAGCCAGGCTTCAACAGTACGTGAACCATGAACTTCCAGATGTTCAAGCTGGATTTAGAAAAGGCAGAGGAACCAGAGATCAAATTGCCAACATCCGCTGGATCATTGAAAAAGGAAGAGAGTTCCAGAAAAACACCTACTTCTGCTTATGACTATGCCAGAGTCTTTGACTGTGTGGATCACAACAAACTGGAAAATTCTTCAGGAGATAGGAATACCAGACCACCTGACCTGCCTCCTGAGAAATCTGTATGTAGGTCAAGAAGCAACAGTTAGAACCAGACATGGAACAACAGACTTATTCCAAATAGGGAAAGGAGTATGTCAAGGCTGTATATTGTCACCCTGCTTATTTAACTTATATGCAGAGTGAACTCTGGGAGTTGGTGATGGACAGGGAGGCCTGGCGTGCTGCGATTCATGGGGTCGCAAAGAGTTGGACACGACTGAGCGACTGAACTGAACTGAACTGAGAGTACATCATGAGAAATGCTGGGCTGGATGAAGCACAAGCTGGAATCAAGATTGCTGGGAAAAAGTTCAATAAGCTCAGATATGCATATGACACCACCCTTATGGCAGAAAGTGAAGAAGAACTAAAGAGCCTCTTGATGAAAGTGAAAGAGGAGAATGAAAATGTTGGCTTAAAGCTCAACATTCAGAAAACGAAGATCATGGCATCCAGTCCCATCACTTCATGGCAAATAAATAGGGAAACAATAGAAACAGTGAGAGACTTTATTTTGGGGATTCCAAAATCACTGCAGATTGTGACTGCAGCCATGAAATTAAGAGTCTTGCTCCTTGAAAGAAAAGCTATGACCCACCTAGACAGCATATTAAAAAGCAGAGACATACTTTGCCAACAAAGGTCTGTCTCGTCAAAGCTATGGTTTTTCCAGCGGTCATGTATGGATGTGAGAATTGGACTATAAAGAAAGCTGAGTGCCAAAGAATTGATGCTTTTGAATTGTACTGTTGGAGAAGACTCTTGAGAGTCCCTTGGACTGCAAGGAGATCCAACCAGTCCATCCTAAAGGAGATCAGTCCTTAATATTGATTGGAGGGATTGATGCTGAAGCTCCAATACTTTGGCCCCCTGATGTGAAGAACTGACTCATTTGAAATGACCCTGATGCTGAGAAAGATTGAAAGCAGGAGGAGAAGGACAGAGAATGAGATTGTTGGATGGCATCACCAACTCAATGGACATGAGTTTGAGTAAGCTCTGGGAGTTGGTGATGGACAGGGAGGCCTGGTGTGCTGCAGTCCATGTGGTCACAAAAAAGTCTAGACATGACTGTGTGACTGAGCTGAACTGAACTGAAACATACTTAGCCATATGGGTGTGAAACCATCCAGTAATTTACTATATGACTTTGAGCAATTAACTTTCCATTCTGAGGTTCAGCTTACCCATATGTAAGATGAAGGTTTAGGTTTAACTAATCTTTAAGGTAATTTCCACATGGTCTATTTTGTGATTGCTAGGACTCAATTCATTTTAGCACTTAGATCCTTTCATGTTGTATTCACTCCATATGTCCTATGGAATAAATGGACTTGAAAAATCACCAAAGTAAAAAGGCAGAATTTTGTTTTTAGTCAGTTAATTCAAACATATGGAGAAGGCAATGGCACCCCACTCCAGTACTTTTGCCTGGAGAGTCCCATGGGCGGAGGAACCTGTAGGCTCCAGTCCATGGAGTTTCGAAGAGTGGGACACGACTGAGCAACTTCACTTTCACTTTTCACTTCATGCATTGGAGAAGGAAATGGCAACACACTCCAGTGTTCTTGCCTGGAGAATCCCAGGGACGGGGGAGCCTGGTGGGCTGCTGTCTATGGGGTCGCACAGAGTTGGACACGACTGAAGCGACTTAGCAGCAGCAGCAATTCAAACGTATATTTGAGCGTCTATGTATTCACCATCATGCCACCTTGCCCACGACTGGTTGTATGTATGTGGGTGGTTGGGGGGAGGGGTTAGTATTTAGGATCAATGGGGAAACAATGAAAAGATATCATCAGAGGAGTGAAAAGACCAGATATGCATATTAGAATATACATAATATAGAATACAGGGGGATGGCCTGGCCCTGACCTGAAAGACTGAAGGAGACAGTGAGCTGAGGAGAAGAATTCAGTTCTGGATATGGTAAGTATGTTAGTGCTTATGAGACATTCAAAGTGGAGATATCTTACTGGACTTTTGGGACTAGAGAGCTCAGAAGGGAGAGATTGGCTGGTGATACATACATGCTTAGGAGTATTTGTTTAGTAATAAATTAACTTTCTTTCATTCTTTATTCTGTGTGAGGTTTAGCTGCACATCAGGAGCCATTTATGGAAGACAGATACAAGGCATATACTGCGAATGAATGTCAATAAATGGGAGGGAGAAGAACTTCAAGGGAAGATGCTGAAAATCTAGTAAGGACTTTCCACAGCCATAATGTAGAAAGAAAACTCAGGTTGGAAGCTGGGGTACACAATTATGAAATGGATCATAAGAATATGGATTGGGTTTCAGGAAAGTTCTGCAAGGTCTTCCTCATTTAATGCAGTCTCTATTTAGCTGCCTGCACCTTTTTAGTACTCTTTGCCACCTAAGGGCTTCCCCAGTGGCTCAGACAGTGAACGATCTGCCTACAATGCAGGAGGCCTGGGTTCAATCCCTAGGTCAGAAAGATCCCCCAGAGAAGGAAATGGCTCCCCATTCCAGTGTTTTTGTCTGCAGAATTCCATGGACAGAGGAGCCTGTGAGCTACCACATCCAAGGAGTTCCAAAAAAGTTGGGCATGACTTAGCAACTAACAATTTTACTTTCTTTTGTCACTTAAGGGCATTGCTTAATCTCACATATCACTATAGCAGCTGACATGAATGGTACTTGGGGACTGAAAAAATAAAATGGACAGACCAACCTTCAGAAACTCAAGTAACACTAGTAATGAAGGACATTGATGAGATGGTTTGGAGAAGGAGAGGACTATACTATCACTGTTAATTACAAGCAAACCTTTAGTGTTTCCTTCTGGATAATAGAATGAGAAGTGAGAGTACAGGAGGACAAAAATCAATAAGCCCTTTCTCTCTTTACTTTCAATCCTATGTATCACAAGGCTGCATTCAAGTTCTGTTTATGTCTTTCTGTGTGGAAGTTCATCGTCTCTGAAGTCCATTAGACAGTGAGGGTGAACAATCAAACAATCAAACCAGACAATCAAACCAGAGAAGTCACTGCAATGGAAAGGCCATAAATGGAGAGCCTGGAGAGGATGCCCTCTCTTTGTTTTAATTAGTATTCAGCATTAAGTTGATGACAGAAGATTTTTATCATGTCTTTATCATGGACAGACCTTAGACACCTGGAAGTATATTATCACAATTACTTGTTTCCCTTAAAGTGTTTCATTTTGTTGTCTAGGGTTATTACCTTGGAGCATTTATTTACAGAGTTGTTTCTGCCCATTCTCACAGAAGGTGATAAGGGCATGTCTATAGATTTAGATATGATTTGGGAGTTCTGACTTTTCTATTGGACTTATTGTTACCCCTTGTAATGTGTCAAAAGCATGAAGTCAATGAATCCCAGGTAGTCAGTGTTACTCCCAATTTATAGAACATGAACAAAAACAATGCAAGGCAGGTGATGCTTTATACGTGATTTAATTTTCAGAGAGAGGATGGCCTGAGCCTCATATGAGCTCTAGTAGAGCACAGAACAGAGAACTAAGTAAATAACTTGTCTTTGCCAATATTCAGAGAAAAATCAGGCCAGAGGTTTTATCGTCTTTTGCAGGGCCTTGGTTGGAGAAAATGGAATTGTCCATTCAAAGGAATGAGGGCAGACACTAAGGAAAATCCACAGAGGCAACACAGTACATTGAGTAGTCAGAGAAGAGAAACCACAGTGAAAGAAATTTTGTTTCCCTCTTAAACTCCTTATAGAGAAACTATTTACAAAAATCAGAGGGAGAATAAACATAATTAAGGGATTTCATTTTAAAATGCTGTGTCCTCTTAACCATCTCTCCTATTATTTTACCTATGTTTCCTCTTACAGGGACAACTTGTCATTTTCTTTTATATATTTAGTCATGCAAACCCAATGACTTTGAAATGTTCATGGGTTGCAATTGTCACTATGATTGGGGGTATTCTGGTTGTTGCTGTTGTTTTTGATTGTCTTTCCCAGATATTGAATAAACATGACAATTACTTTAGAGATGTATAAATGGATTTGGCTAAAAACATTCTGGCTTTCAGGTGAGAATTAGCCCTACATGCTTATAGTATTGTATCCACCCGTCCATTCATCCATTCTTTCATTCATACAGAATTATTTCTTGAATTCTTCTAGTTTCCAGGCTTTCTCTAGGTATTGAGAGATCAATGCTATATAAATCCTGCTCTCAAAGTGCTAAACATCTATTCAGTATAAGAGTCTATGTAAGCTCCATAAAAACAATCTCAATCTTTCATATTCCTTTTTCTATCACAGTTGACTTTACTTTTTAAATGTGAGGCCATTGGAGTTTGGCATTTTTTAAAAATGTTATTGAAGTATAGTTGATTTACAATATTGTGTTTAATTAGAGTTCACCTTGAAATTGCAAGTGATAGACACCAAATGAACTACAAAACCTGATAGTAAACCATATCAATGATCAAAGATTCATTTTCGGTTCTGGCTTACCCCCTTCTATTTAAAAATAATAGTGAGGTTACATCATAAAAATCCTTCACAATATCTCATACTGTACCTCTGCCCAACCCAGTAATCAAGGCAGTTCTCAGCTCAGTTCAGTTCAGTCGCTCAGTCGTGTCCGACTCTTTGCAACCCCATGAATTGCAGCACACCAGGCCTCCCTGTCCATCACCAACTCCTGGAGTTCACTCAGACTCATGTCCATCGAGTCGGTGATGCCATCCAGTCATCTCATCCTCTGTCGTCCCCTTCTCCTCCTGCCCCCAATCTCTCCCAGCATCAGAGTCTTTTCCAAAGAGTCCATTCTTCGCATGAGGTGGCCAAAGTACTGGAGTTTCAGCTTTAGCATCATTCCTCCCAAAGAAATCCCAGGGTTGATCTCCTTCAGAATGGACTGGTTGGATCTCCTTGCAGTCCAAGGGACTCAAGAGTCTTCTCCAACATCACAGTTCAAAAGCATCAATTCTTCAGCACTCAGCCTTCTTCACAGTCCAACTCTCACATCCATACATGACCACAGGAAAAACTAAAACATTGACTAGACGGACCTTAGTCGGCAAAGTAATGTCTCTGATTTTGAATATGCTACCTAAGTTGGTCATAACTTTTCTTCCAAGGAGTAAACGTCTTTTAGTTTCATGACTGCAATCACCATCTGCAGTGATTTTGGAGCCCCCCAAAATAAAGCCTGACACTGTTTCCCCTGTTTCCCCGTCTATTTCCCATGAAGTGATGGGACCAGATGCCATGATCTTCGTTTTCTGA